>NC_056745.1:435418718-435523718 GCF_019279795.1 Protopterus annectens
TTGAAATCACCCATTATTAGGGTGTTTTATTGAACCCTAATATTTTCCAGTATATCAAGAAAAGAGGAGTGGGAATCATGGGGCATGGTGGGAGATCTGTAGCAAGCTACAATTTGGATTGCAGTTTTGCCCAGAGTTAGTTGCACTTGGATAACCTCAGATGCATTATGCTGAGCAACTAGCCTGGAGGTGTGGATATCCTGAATGAATATGGACAGACCTCCACCTTTGGTGTTCCAGTCCAGGTTCGGTGGCCAACAAGTGTGGTATGAGTTATAGCCTGGTAATGCAGGGGTGGTCTCTGGAATCTTGAACCAGGTCTCAGTCACTGCACAGATATCGATGTTCTCCATTTTAAGGAGTGCCTAGAGGGAGTGCATTTTGAGATTTAGACTTCTAGCATTACCCTCAGTTTTTGCTTCCCTGTTCCTGTTACAGTGGTGTATTTGCCATTTGAACCTTGCCTAAAAAAGGCACTATAGGGGCAGCAGGAGCCTTAGCCAGTATCCGGAATCCCAGGGGTGACAGGTGCAGGCCATCTCTGGCAAAGCATCATGGTCTGTCGACCATGTGGTCCCAGGCAGACAGATACTGGATCCCCTTAGAATGACACCAGAAGCTTAGCCAATTGTTGAAGTCAATCATTTTGTTGTTGTACTGCGGTATCATTCTGGGCGATGGCATGATGCTACTCAGGGCTAGGGTCATACCTGCCTGGGCTACAAGAGAGCTCTTCCATGTCCCTTTTCATGTAGTCCAGGGCGGTACATCTCAGGTCATTCACACCAACATGGACAATGACAGAGTCATATTTGTACTTGTTGTGGAGTGACCTGAGTGCGTGGGTTATGTGGAGGATCCTGGCACCCGACAGGCAGCTGACAGTAACCTTCTCCATGTTTAGTCTGGTGAGTGGGACATCAGTGTGCATGACTATAGAGTCACCTATGGCTAGTGTGGTGGGTACGTTGTTTTGACTTATGGGCTGTGGTTGAGTGGCACACTGAGTCTATGGGATATGTGTCATTTGGGTTGTGTTGTAGGATGGAGGTTGCTTGCATTTCTGCTTTGGAGGTTTCTGTTGCTTGAGCAGATTATTACTGAGAGCCTCAGTGAATGTTTTTGTGTTTCTATGTGCGGATTTTGGTGGTGTATGTTTAGTGGAACTATATGATGAGTGTGATGTGCTGCAAGTGTTTACCTTCTCCTCTTGACTGTCAAGTTCAGTCTTGGTTGGAGAGAGCTTTAGCTCCAGTTTGGCTAGAGAAGTGCATCTTTCACAGGTTGTGATGTTGGGTGGTAGGAGGAGAGGGTTGTCTGTGTACATGAGGCAATTGCTACATTGCCCCAAGATGCCCAGATTCATCAGATAGACAGGAGACACTGGGAGCTGACCCCTGGACGTGCCTGAATAAAAAACTACTTTCCTCTAGATAAGTGAGGAAAGTGAGTATAAGAGCTGTTTTTCTCTAAGCAAGTGATGAAAGTAAGTACAAAAACTGTTTTCCTCTAGGTAAAGAGGAAGGTTGAGTGCTGTAGTAATTTGTAGCTTATTTAGTGGTAACAACAAGTTCTGAACAAGTGCTGAGCATGAATAAGCAAGTTCAAGTGCTAAAACTAAGAATCTGTACCTGGAACTTGTGATAGATAGGCTACCTAGTGCTTATCAATCCCACTGATAAGCTTGAATGCTTCTCTCCAACACAGAAAGGCTTGGGGGGCTCAGAAGCTTACAAACAGTCCTGGATACAGCAAATCTGTATCTGGACTAGACTGGTTACAGGTAAGGTGGGAAACAAGTGCAAACATGGGCTTTTAAACCAGAAAGTTGAAGGAGATGGAGAAACTGCCCAAGCAGCCAATAAACAACAATTTCTTGGCCAGAAACCACTCTTGTTTTAGATATGCTACCTAGTGCTTACCACTCCTACAGATAAGCTAGAAGGCTTCTCTCCAACACAGAAAGGCTTGGGAGGCTCAGAAGATTACAGTCAAGGATATAGCAAATCTGTATCTGGACTAGACTAGTTACAGGAAAGATGGGAACAAACGCAAATCCGGGCTTTTAAACCAGTAAGCTGAAAGAGACGGAAAAACTGCCAAACTGCCAATAAACTACAATTTCTTGGCCAGAAACCACTCTTGTGGTAGATAGGCTACTTAGTGCTTACCACTCCTACGGATAAGCTAGAAGGCTTCTCTCCAATACAGAAAGGCTTGGGGGGCTCAGAAGCTTACAAACAGTCCTGGATACAGCAAATCTGTGTCTGGACTAGACTAGTTACAGGAAAGGTGGGAAACAAGCGCAAATGTGGGCTTTTAAACCAGAAAGTTGAAAGAGATGGAGAAACTACCAAATGGCCAATAAACTACAATTTCTGGGCCAGAAACCACTCTTGTGGTAGATAGGCTACCTAGTGCTTACCACTCCCACTGATAAGCTAGAAGGCATCCCTCCAACACAGAAAGGCTTGGGGGGCTCAGAAGCTTACAAACAGTCCTGGATACAGCAAATCTGTAACTGGACTAGACTAGTTACAGGAAAGATGGGAAACAAGTGCAAACGCAGGCTTTTAAACCAGAAAGTTGAAAGAGATGGAAAAACTGCCCATAAACTACCACTCTAAATCAAGCAATGTGACACAATATCTGACTTTAAAAAGAATTAGACAATTGGATAGGTATTCATAAATTCACCCTTGACATGACTGCACTAACTCTCCTTGAAAGAGGGATTAAGGAATAAAGCTGGGTATTGGTAAGGTGTAAATGGCCACATGGCCCAGGTGCCTTATACTTTCTATGATTCTTTCTTCAACAATTAGTAAAAGTGAATAGATATGGACTAAGTGTAAAGTTCTTGAGGTTGCTAAAGACAAGGAATGGTGGATCACCTGGGGCCCACATAGTACACGAAGTAATACGCACACAATCAGAACCTAAACTGTGCATTTACCAATCACTTTTGTAATAACTGGTCAATCTGATTTCTAGTTTTGTGTTTTAAAATGCTTCTTTGAATAACATATACTGCAGAAACTTTTAAGAAACTGCTATTGTGGGATGTGGAGAGTGGCAAATGAAAACATACATGTAATATATTTGAAATACACAAGTTTTGTTAAGATTTTCAAACTTAATCTGTAGTACTTCAAATTCAATTGTAGCTTGATAATAGTTGTCAAACATTTTAATATCCGAAGCCATATCAAATTTTGTTTTCATTTTGCATTACCTCACTATAGGTGAATATGCCAATACAGCTGACAAGTTATGACATGTTTATGGAAAAGGCCAACCAATTTCAGTTTCTCGATTTGTTAAAGAAAAATATGTTCGTCATAGATGCAGCAATGAGAATAACACCAATGGAAACATTAAACAACCCCTTTGTAACAATGTCACATCTACTTCTTTTCCCACAAAGTGAACAGTAAGGAATATTCTGTTTTTTTAAGAACTTTACTTCAGTATTTCTAACCATCCTCCTTAGGAAGTTGCTTAATGGTACTTAGTAAATAAGGAATATTGCAGTGTAGAAGTACACCAGCTCTATCCTCACAATTTTAACTTATCGACTGCATACACCTTTGAAACTGCTTTCACTAGGGTGACATGGTGGCACACTGATTAGTGTTTTGGGTTTACAGCTGCAGTGTCCAAGATTCAATCCTAACTTCCAGAGATTGTCTTTGCAGAGTTTACATGTCCCCCACATGTTTGCATGAGTTTTCTATGAGCACTCTGGTAACTTTCCATACTATATTGTTCCTGTATATTATATTTACCTCTGAACTTCTGGATTGAGTGTGGTGAAAAAATCTTTGCAAGGAAGCCAGCTCCATATGAAAGAAGGATTAATCCCTCACTGTGACCCTAATAACTTAGGATTGTATAGTGACACAGGTGAAGAAAGAGCCTGCCGGAAAGTGTTGGAGTGAGTGGGCAATGCCAGCTCTCCCATGCTATGCGGAGGGAGGCAGCCTGTTCTGCTGTACTTTTGAATCTCACCAGAAGTTCAGTGTCACACCCAACAGACTTATACATACCAACTCAAAAACTGCCATACTTCAGAGAAAACCAAGTCTAACCAAGCTAGATTTTCCACTGTGTGATTCCTGAAAACCTCTTGTATTAGAGGTAACATGGGATATATGTAAATGACCCCTAAGTTTATCAAGTGTTTCAGCTATATGACAGTTCTGAATGCCCATGCCTTTTTCTTCCCTTTTAAAGTCTGTTATGGGCAAATTCAGGTCAATAAAGCCAAACCTCACTAGCTGTGGACTTGCATGTTTCAGCCTACTCATGGCTTCGTCAGCGCACTGTTTGGCTAACCTTTGGAAACACAGGGTTATCGTACCCAAATGATGTCCATAACCATTAGGGGTTTTGTAAAATATCCCAACTAACAAACTAAATGAATAACAAGGCCACACAGACAAACCAATCAGTAAAACTTACAAGTAAAATCTAGCCAAGCTAGATTTTCCACTGTGTGATTCCTTAAAACCTCTTGTATTAGAGGTAATCTAGCTTAGCTGGATTTTTCTTGTAATTTTTACTTTGTTTCTAAAGGTTAGACAAATAATCCACTTATGCTGTGCTGATGAGGTCACACGAAGACTGAAACATGCATGTCCACAGCTAGTGGTGTTTGGCTTTCATCATCATCATCTTCTTTTGGCTGTTCCGGTTAGGGGTCGCCACAGTGGATCATCTGTTTCCATTTCTTCCTGTCCTCTGCATCATGCTCTTTCACACCAACTGCCTGCATGCTCTCTCTCATCACATCCATAAACCTTATCTTAGGCCTTCCTCTTTTCCTCTTACCTGGCAGCTCCATCCTTAGCATCCTTTTCCCAATATACCCAGCATCCCTCCTCAGCACATGTCCAAACCAACGGAATCTCTCCTCTCTTGCTTTGTCTCCAAACTGTCCAACCTGAGCTGACCCTCTAATATACTGATTCCTAATCCTGTCCATCCTAGTCACACCCAGTGCAAATCTTAACATCTTTAACCCTGCCACATCGAGCTCTGACTCCTGCCTTTTCGTCAGTGCTACCGTCTCCAACCCATATAACATAGCTGGTCTCACTACCCTCTTGTAGACCTTCCCTTAAACTCTTACTGGTACCAGTCTGTCACAAATCACTCCTGACATTCTTCTCCACCCATTCCTCCCTGCCTGTACTCTCTTCTTCACCTCTCCTCTACCCTCCCTCTCATTTACACACATATATTCTGTTTTAGCCCTGCTGACCTTCATTTCTCTCCTCTCTAAAGTATTCTCCACCTCTTCAGGGTCTCCTCAACCTGGTCCCTACTCTCACTACATATCACAATGTCATCTGTAAACATCATAGTCCACAGGGCCTCCTGTCTAATCTCATCTGTCAACCTGTCCATCACCACTGCAAATAAGAAAGGGCTCAGAGTTGATCTTTGATGTAATCCCACCTCCACCTTAAACATATCTGTCACTCCCACCGCAGTCCTCACCAATGTCACACTACCCTTGTACATATCCTGTACCACTCTTACATACTTCTCTGCCACTCCCGACTTCCTCATACAATACCACAACTCCTCTCTAGGCACCCTGTCATATGCTTTCTCTAAGTCCACAAAGACACAATGCAACTCCTTCTGACCATCTCTGTATTTCTCCAGCAACACTCTCAGAGCAAATATTGCATCTGTAGTGCTCTTTCCTGGCATGAAACCATACTGCTGATCACTAATCATCACCTCCCTTCTTAACCTAGCTACCACTACTCTTTCCCATAACTTCAAGCTGTGACTGATCAATTTTATCCCTCTGTAGTTACTGCAGCTCTGCACATCACCCTTATTCTTAAAGATAGGTACCAAAACACTTTTTCTCCACTCCTCAGGCATCCTCTGACTTTCCAAAATTTCATTAAACAATCTGGTTAAAAAGTCCACTGCCATTTCTCCTAAGCACCTCTATGCTTCCACTGGTATGCCATCTGGGCCAACAGCCTTTCCATTCTTCATCCTCTTCATAGCTGTCCTTACTTCCTCCTTGCTAATCTGCTTCACTTCCTGATTCACTATCCCTACATCATCCAACATTCTCTCTCTCTCATTCTCTTCATTCATCAGCCCTTCAAAGTACTCTTTCCATCTACTCAACACACTCTCCTCACTTGTGAGTACGTTTCCCTCACTGTCCTTTATCACCCTTACCTGCTGCACATCTTTCCCAGCTCTGTCCCTCTGTCTAACCAATCAGTACAGGTCCTTTTCTCCCTCTTTAGGGTCCAATCTCTCATACGACTCTCTATATGCCTTATCCTTAGCCTTCGCCACCTCTCTCGTTGCCATGCACCTCATCTCCTTATACTCATGTCTACTTTCTTCATCTCTTTGACAATCCCACTTCTACTTCGCCAGCCTCTTCCTCTGTATACTCTCCTGTACTTCCTCATTCCACCACCATGTCTCCTTGTCCTCCTTCCTATGTCCCGATGTCACACCAAGCACCTTCCTAGCAGTCTCCATTACTAGCTCTGCTGTAGTTACCCAGCTATTTGATAACTCTTCATTGCCTCCCAGTGCCTGTCTTAACTCTTCCCTGAACTCCACCTCACAATCACCCTTTTTTAACTTCCACCATTTAATCCTTGGCACTGCTTTCACACTCCTCCTCCGCTTCTTGATCACCAACATCATCCTACAGACCACCATTCTATACTGCTTAACTACACTTTCCCCAGTCACCACTTTACAGACTCCAATCTCCTTCAGACTGGCCCTCCTACATAGGATATAATCCACCTGTGTGCATCTTCCTCCACTCTTGTACGTCACCCTATGCTCCTCCCTCTTCTTAAAATATGTATTCACCACAGCCATGTCCATCCTTTTCACAAAATCCACAATCATCTGACCTTCTGCATTCCTCTCCTTAACACCATACCTACCCATCACTTCCTCATCCCCTCTGTTCACTTCACCAACATGCCCATTGAAGTCTGCTCCAATCACTAGTCTCTCACCCTTGGGTACACTCACCACCACTTCATCCAACTCACTCCAAAATTTTTCTTTCTCATCCAACGCACACCCAACTTGTGGAGCATATGCACTAACAACATTCATCATTACACCATCAATTTCAAGCTTCATAAACATCACTCTATCAGACACTCTCTTCACCTCCAAAACACTCTTGGCATACTCTTCTGTTAGGATAACCCCTACCCCATTTCTTCTGCCATCCACACCATGATAGAACAGTTTGAACCTGCCTCCTATACACTTGGCCTTACTTCCCTTCCATCTGGTCTCTTGCACGCACAATATATCAATCTTCCTTCTCTCCATCATATCAGCTAGCTCTCTCCCTATACCAGTCATACTGCCAACATTCAAAGTTCCTACCCTCAGTACTACTATTGGCCTGAATTTGTCCATAACAGACTTAAAAAGGAAAAAAAGTCATGGGCATTCAGAACTGCCATATAGCTAAAATATGTGATGTCCTTAGGGGTCTTTGCATTTATCCCATGTTACCTCTAATACAAGAGGTTTTAAGGAATCCCACAGTGGAAAATCTAGCTTGGCTAGATTTTTCTTGTACTTTTTACTGATTGGTTTGTCTGTGTGACCTTATTACTCATTGTTTTTAGTTTGTTAGCTGGAATAATTTGCAGAAACCCTAATGGTTATGGACATCAGCTGGGTACAGCAACCCTGTGTTTCCAAAGGTAAGCCAAACAGTCCACTTATGCTGTGCTGAAATTGGTTTGTCTCTGTGACCTTATTACTCATTCTTATATTTCAAATAAAAGGGAATATTCTGAGAAATGGCAATGTCAGCTTTAGTATATATACAGTGGATATAAAAAAGTTTACATACCCCTGTTAAAATGCCAGGTTTTTGTGATATAAAAATTAGACCACGATAAATCACTTCAAAACTTTTCCCTCCTTTAACGTGACCTATAATCTGTACAATTCAATTGAAAAACAAATAAATCTATTAGGGGAAAAATATAAAAAATAAAAAAATGTACAATACGCTGGTTGCATAAGTGTGAACACCCTTAAACTAATACTTTGTTGTGTGTATACACCCTTAAATTAATACTTTGTTGAAGCACCTTTTGATTTAATTACAGCATTCAGTCTTTGAGTACACACCTCCCATCAATTAAAGAGACTCTGGTTAACCCCAAATAAAGTTCAGCTGTTCTAGTAGGATTTTCCTGACATTTACTCAGTTGCCTGCTACAGCAAAAGCCATGGTTCACAGACAGCTTACAAAGCATCAAAGGGATCTCATTGTTGAAAGGTATCAGTCAGGAGAAGGGTACAAAAAATATCCACAGCATTGGATATACTATGGAACACAGTGAAGACAGTTATCAAAAAGTGGAGAAAATATGGGACAACTGTGACGTTGCAACGAACTGGACGTCCCTTTAAAATTGATGAAAAGATGGCGAAAACTGGTCAGGGAGGCTGCCAAGAGACCTACAGCAACACTGAAGGAGCTGAAGTAATTTCTGGCAAGTACTGGCAAGTACTGGTTGTGTGCTGCATGTGACAACCATCTCCTATATTCTCCATATGTCTGAACTGTGGGGTAGGGTTGTAAGCCTTTTCTTACACAGAAAAACATCCAGGCCCAGCTAAAATTTGCAAAACAATATATCAAGTCTCCCAAAAGCATGTGGGAAAATGTGTTATGGTCTGATGAGACCAAGGTTGAACGTTTTGGCCACAATTCTAAAAGGTATGTTTGGCGCAAAAACAATGCTTTGCATTACCAAAGGAACACCATCCCCATGGTGAAGCATGGTGGTGGCAATATCATGCTTTGGGGTTGCTTTTCTTTAACTGGAACTGTGGCTTTAGTCAAGCTGGAGGGAATCATGAACTGTTCCAAATACCAGTCACTTTTGGCCAGAAACCTTCAGGCGTCTGCTAGAAATCTGAAGATGAAGATGAATTTCACCTTTCAACATGACAATGACCACAAGCATGCATGCAAATCAACAAAAGAATGGTTTCACCAGAAGAAAATTAAAGTTTTGGAATGGCCCAGCCAGAGCTCAGACCTAAATCCAGTAGAAAATCTGTGGGGTGACCAGAAGAGGGCTGTGCACAAGAGATGACCTTGCAATCTGACAGATTTGGAGCGCTTTTGCAAGGAACAGTGGGCAAATATTGTCAAGTCAAGATGTGCCATGCTGATAGACTCCTACCCAAGAAGACTGAATGCTGTAATTAAATCAAAAGGTGCTTCAACAAAGTGTTAGTTTAAAGGTGTGCACACACAACAAAGTATTAGTTTAAGGGTGTGCACACATGCAACCAGCTTATTGTATGTTTTTTATATCTTTTCCCCTAACAGATTTGTTTGTTTTTCAATTGAATTGTACTGGTTATAAGTCACATTAAAGGTGGGAAACATTTAGAAATTATTTATTGTGGTTTCATTTTTTTATATCATAAAAACCTGGCATTTTAACAGAGTGTGTAAACTTTTTATATCCACTGTAAGTCCAGATTCAGCCATTCAATCTCCATACCTATTGACTCATCAATACAGGTCCCGATATTTTAAATGATACACACTGTCTGCTTTTATAGGCATTATTTGGTCTTCTAGCTTTTCAGTAGTAGATGTAGGCAATTGTAAGATAATCCATAAAACTTCCTGATCTTACACTCTTGCAGATTTCCCCTGCTCACCAATAGCAGCAGTGCAATTGTCATCTTACCCTTGGACCTGTAGGTTAGACCTTTGTTCCTGCACAGATGTAGATGAGAGATTGCATCACCACCTTCTTATGTTTTGTGCATATAGAGTTTACCAGCGCTGTCTTCATGTTTGTGGACACAAAGAAGGCATATTACTCTAACCTTGGAATCTTGTGGGATGTGCTGTTGCAGTATGGGCCCCACCCTCAGCTCTGCTGCTAGACATCATTCATTCTCAGTATTTCCAAAACAAGAGTTCTGTATTCATTCCTGGTGTTAAGTTAAATATCTTTATGGCAGGAAAAGAAGCCCACCATAGGTGCATTTTCTCTCACTTTCTTTTCATGAATTTTATGGACTGAACATCAAGATAAAATCAAGGTTCTGAGTGTATTGAGTAGGGTAACAGCAATATTGTTTGCAGACTGTATTGTTTTCCTGGTCCAGAGTGACTGTCATCTTTAGCATACATTGCAGCAGTCTGCAACTGTGTGTAAAGAAGATGGGCTGAAAAATCAGAAATTTTAATCAGAAGTCATGGTTGTTTCTAGGAAAAATGTCGATTGTTGTCTGCAGATGTGAGGGTTTAGTTACCATAAGAGGAGAATTTTAAGCATCTTAAGTTCTTCTTGTTGTGAGACAAGCAAAGGGTATCAAGAGGTTAACAAGTGAGGAGTTGTATTTGTGGCAGTACTGTACAGGCATTGTGCTGGACTGTGGAAAGTGAAGCAAAAGCTGATTTATAGAACAAAGTTTTCAGTTTACCAACCTCACCTATGATTATATGTCTGGGTTTTGATCAAAGGGATGCAATCATGGATACAAGCAGCACAGATAAAGTTCTTTAACAAGGCCCACTGTCTATGATGGCGTGAGAAGCTTGGCATTCTGGAGGATGCAGTTGTGGGGGTCTATGCTTCTAAGTTTAGAGGAGTCAGTTGAGATGGTTTGGGTGTGTAGTGAGGATGCGCATGGGTACGTCCTACAGGATGTTTAACAGGCATGGCCCATGGGAGGAGGTGCCAGGCAAAGCCAGGACACACTGAATAGATCATTATACTTTCCTAAATGTATTATAGGATTTCTGTCAGGAAAATTCAAGTGCCACACTGTTTACTTGTATGACAGGCTGAGTTTGTAATATTCCAACTCACTGTCAGTGAAAAAGATTACTCCATCTCTGAAAGTAGGCAGGCAATGCAAAGCATTTTTATTCTTTATTATATATAGAGTGCAAATGAATAATCGTGGGGGGGTGCAAAAAATATGTTGGAATATAAAGAACTGACATGGCAACTAAGACTGAATGCTATGGCTAGCCCTGGTATTAATGAAGCTTGTTCTGTTTGCAGCGTATTGAAGCTAACAGCCCAGTTAAAATAGTGGCTTCGACACTGCCAATATAACACAATGTTTATATTATAAGGTATCCATATACCTGACAACATACAAGGTTTTAAAGTGTCGATTTTTATATGTTTTTTTCAGAATGAATTTTCCATGTTACGCTGTATGTCGTTAAGCAGTTACATTAGGTAAGGGTCACCTGGGTTTGATTTTCCTTATTTAAGGACTGAGTGATGTGCTGTTTTCAGCTCTGACGATGCCCTAGGTTTATGGTGTTCAAAGCGCTCAGTTCGTTGTGTTTTATAATAAATATTTCTTGCTTTTATGAACAGCAGTTTTGGATTTATTTGGAGGTAACAAGCACTTAACTAGACTCTACAGCTTGCAGTGGTGATTTTTTGTTTTTTTTCTGGTGAATTTGCTGTTTCTGTACCACGTTTGGTGGAGATTAGTTCTTAGTTTATTTCACTCTGTAAGCAGTGCATTTTGATATTTTACTAAGTGTTTTCTTTGTGGATCAAATGATAGCTACTAATGGTGACCTTACCATTTTAATGGAACGTATCTCAGAACACCTTGATTCCCTGGCTACTGCTTTAAGAACTGGAATTTGTATTCCAAATTCTGTTAACCATGCAAATGCAACTTCAACTCAACTTGAACTCACTTTGCATACACGCTCCCTTGCACTAGTGTGTTTTGTGCTAACATGGCAGTGGTGGAGCAGTTATAAACGATCCAAACAATGAGGATTTATCAAGAAAATTTGATTTAACAGATTGGCTTAAGACTCCAAATTATGTTGAAAATGAAAGGGGAAGAGATAGACGTGACTGAGGATCACTACGTACACAAATGATATTAACAACAGAGGTGAATATGATCACAACAGGGTGCACGATGAACCACACACATTTCAGAATGAGAGCTTTTTGGAACAGCCTCTGTTGAGGCATTCCGCATGATTAAAGACCTGACCCCTGGTGAACGTTCATGTTTAAAATCTTTGGCTTCTGCCATAGATTATCGTATCATGAAACCTGACAAGAGTGGGGGTTGTTGTTATGCCATACATAGAATACATAGGTAGAATGTATGAGATTTTCAATGATACAAATACATACTCAATAATTTCTAACAATGAGATTAATGTTGCTTATGCAAACATTGATTGGTGGCTTTTAGATGCACTATTTCAGGGGGAAATAGACAAAGATGAATATGAATTCTTGTCAGTAGAAACACTAGTAATTCCATCTATCTTTGGTATTCCGAAGGTTCGTAAATGTTTTTCAAATCCCCCATTTAGACCAACAGTAGCAGCAGGTAGGTCAAAAACTGAATCTTTATCAGCCTATGTTGACCACCATGCAAAGCACATATTGGATTCTCATACACACATACTTAAAGATTCTTGGCAGTGTTTGAATGTCCTTAAAAACACTGATTTTGATGGAAATGTGTTTTTATAACCGTGGATGTGATTAATTTACAACAATACCACATGAGGAAGGAATGGAATTTTTCATGAAGCCTTGTGTGGTAGTGACAGACTAACACCTCTGCAATTGCTATTATGATGGAAAGTGTACTTAAAAATAATTATTTGTACTTCGAAGGAGAATTATTTCAACAAATGTCTGGTGTAGCAGTGGGTGCAAAATGTGCACCCATTTATGTTAATTTAGTCTTGGCCGAGTGAGAAGTCCACATATTCACTTCAACACACATGAAAAACATGTTGAGGTTTGTTAGATTTTTAGATGACGTACTGATCTTGTGGAAAGGAAATGAGGAAGAGTTTGTGGAACTTTTTGATTATATAAGTAAAATCATTACTTTCTTGAGATTTACTAATAATTTTAACTATTAAAGTATTGATTACCTAGACATTCATATCTATAAGGACCTTGTTAATAAGAAGTGGGGATCCAGCAAATACAGAAAAGAGACTTATTCTAATGCAATGTTGCATTATGACAGTTGTCATCCCCACACCAAAGAAGTATTATCAAAGGTCAAACAGTCAGACTTTCAAGATTAATCAGTGATGATGCTAATTTCCTTACCGAATTACAAACTTTGATTGGATTGTTCTTGACAGGGGTTACCCCATGGATCTTTTAAATCAAGTTAAAAAAACACTAATAAAATTCCGAAGTAGCAAATTTGCACCCGTTTTAAAAATGGGTTTACCGGTAAACATTGTGACGAGTGATGCCAAGAACAATAGAAAAGGAGGTTTGGTTGTAAAATACAATAATTCTTGTGGGCAATATATAGTTGACATACTCAACAACCACTGGAGTGTACTTTATTCCCAATAATTGGTTTCTAAGCTAGGGGACAGACCAGTTGTAACATATTCTAAGGGCAGAAGACTGAAAAATTGATTTGAAAGTGGGAATAGGTCCACATGCAAACACAGAAATCTAATAAATTCGAAAATGTTTAAATGTGGCTGTTGTAGAATGTGTAAATTTGTTAATGATGGTTGATATATTGTCATTCCTGGATACAATAGAATGTTATGTTGTCCTGGCAAGTGTAACTGTAATACAGATTATGTAGTTTATATAGCTTCCTGCATTTCCTGTATGGCATTCTATGTAGGGGAAACTACTAGAAAATGGAGGGAATGTATGGCAGAACACACAAGAGATATAAAAAAATAAGAAAACCACTAATGCGCACTATGTCCATTCTACCAAATGCACTAATTTAAAAAAAAATATTTATTCTTTATTATACATAGAGTGCAAATGAATAATCATGGGGGGATGCAAAAAATATGTTGGAATAAAAAGAACTGGCATAGCAACTAAGACTGAATGCCATGGCTAGCCCTGGTATTAATGAAGCTTGTTCTGTTTGCAGCGTATTGAAGCTAACAGCCCAGTTAAAACAGTGGCTTCGACACTGCCAATATAACACAATGTTTTTATTATAAGGTATCCATATACCTGACAACATACAAGGTTTTAAAGTGTTGATTTTTATATGTTTTTTCAGAATGAATTTCCCATGTTACGCTGTATGTCGTTAAGCAGTTACATTAGGTAAGGGTCACCTGGGTTTGATTTTCCTTATTTAAGGACTGAGTGATGTGCTGTTTTCAGCTCTGACGATGCCCCAGGTTTATGGTGTTCAAAGCGCTCAGTTCGTTGTGTTTTATAATAAATATTTCTTGCTTTTATGAACAGCAGTTTTGGACTTATTTGGCGGTAACAAGCACTTAGCCTGACTCTACAGCTTGCTGTGGTAATTTTTTTTTTTTTTCTGGTGCATTGTGTACTTTCAGGACTGTTCCTGTTTGAACCTTCCTCTTGAAAAGTAGGTTTATGACCTGATGTTGAAGGACTTGTACCCTTTCTGGGAGAAGCTTTACCATCATTTTTGTAGTATCTAAGTCTGCTCCTATAAAAGCAATACATTGAGATGGCAATAAGGCAGATTTTTCGTAATTTATTCTGATCCCTAAATGAGAGCAGAGCTTCAATGTGGCATCTCTCACTTTTATTATTAGATGCCCGGTGGTTACAGTTAGGAGACAGTCGTCTAGGTACAGAAACAGTCAGAATCCTAAGCATCTCAGGTGAACCATGACTACTGCCATACATTTGGTGAACACTTTCAGGGCTGTAGTGAGACCAAAGGGCAGAGCTCGAAACTGGTAGTGACTGGCTCCCAGCCGAAAGCACAAATGACTCCTGGATCACCTGTCCATTTTTATGTCTTAGTACACATCCTGGAGATCTATAGAGCACATCCAATCATCTAGTCCCAGAAAGGGGAGTATTGACTGCAGTGTTACCATCCAGAACTTTGCCTTTTTTATTGATTTGTATTTGCTGAGATCCATGGGTCTCCAGTCCCCTGTTTTTTTTGGAACTAAAAAGAACCTTGAGTAAGTTTCGGATCCTATTTGGTCTGTGGTGACTGTTTGGATGACCCTTTGGTCTAGCAACTTCTGTATTTCTAGAGTTGCTTCTTCCCTTTGAATAGGTGGAATGTCCAGGATTTTTTTTATGTTTGGGACAGGGAAAGAAAAGGGTATGGAGTAACCTATGGATACTATGCTTTGTACCCATTTGTCTTTTGTTATTTTTTCCCAGGCTTCTGGGTACAAAGATAAGTGACTCCTAACTGCCTCCAGATATGGACAGGTGGGTCACCTTTCAAGAGTGCTGGAAGGGCTTGCCAAGGATGGACTCCTTCTCACCCTGGTTTTCCAGACCCCCCCCCCCTCTGCCACATAGCCGGCATCTTCCATTACTGCTTCTCCCTCTGTCTCTGGGCGAAGAATCACCATGTGTGTCCTGAAAAACTCTCTGGGATTTTCAAAACCACATTTTTCCTCCCTTCTCACCTTTTGGTTAAGGTCTAGAAGGTAGGGAAAAATGGACTCCTACGGCAGAGAGAGTTTTTCCTTCTTGTTCACACCTGGTTAGTGTGTTTTGACTTTAGGCATGAACTAGTATGAGCTGTTGAAGGGGGCATTAACAAAGGAAGATTTAAAGGGTCCTGCAAAGTCACACAACTGCATCCAGGAATGCCTCCTTAGGGAAATTCTTGAACCCGCAGCCCTACTCGCTCCATCAGCTGCATAAGAAATGAGCCTCATAGAGGCGTTTACCACTAAATTCCAGGTGGAAAGCTGGGAAGAAGCTTCATCTGTTACCCCCTCAGCTACTGAACCCTGGAGAGTATCTCCTAGCTCCTTCAGGAGATCTCTCTGCAATCTGGTAAAATAGGTGAGATAATTCAGTGACCTGAGAGGAAAGGTCGCTGAAGAAAAGGTGTCCTTTCCGTATCTGTCCATTGTATGAGACTCTTTGTTCAGAGGATGGACAGGAGAGGACATCTCTGACAGTTCCCTCTTGGTGGCCGCTGCCACCACCATAGCATCTACCGGGACACCTTTCGTAAGAAAGTGTTTATTGGTGGGCAATGTAATGAATTTATTTGACCTCTGAGGGACAGGCTCCACTGAATCTGGAGACTCCCACGCATTTCAACAAACTAGGTTCATTAGTTCATCGAAAGGTGGAGACACCCAAGTGGCAGAAGGGTGAGACACAAAAGCCTTCAGGTAAACAGACTGCTCCTCAGAAGGGGTGATGGGCTTCCAGCCACCTCTCTGCATAAGTATTTCTAGTATTTCTGCAAAGGAGACATCCTCAGAGGGTAACCATGGGGACCCTTCTGACTTACCAAGGGGTGTGTCAAATGTGATGGACTCCTCTGGGGAGTCCCCTCTTACATAGTCTCTTCTGAGAGATCTCTTCACAAGGGTATTCTGGAGAAGTTTTGGAAGAGAGGGGGTCACCCAATGGGGCATCCTGAGGCCTAGGGTCTCCGCAACTCTGTGGATGCAGTGGTGCCAAGACGGACACCGGTGCCTTTGGGGGAGGAATGACTTGACCTGAGAGTGGAGCTGTCTGTGGAGACAGCACTCTCCTCATCACCTTGAAGACCCCCCACCCCTGATCCATGGAAGCTCCCGGCTCTGAAGAATTGGAAGGCATCCCTAGAACCAAGGGGTTTGGCTCTGAGGCTGATTTATGAGCCAAACTCACCCTTGCCAAAGCCCAAAGAGGCAAGTTCTGATCTGACAAATGTCTGATCTGACTGTCCTCCCTGGATCCGACCTGAGAGAGTCGGCTCCTAGACTCTTCGAGTTCAGATGGAACCGAGGACATTGGAGCAGTTGTGAGGGCTGAAGATCCTGGAATAGGTCTCAGCTCCGATGGTTCTACTATGATCAGCTCCATACATTCTGGCTCTGAAGTCCCAATTCAGATCAGAGGAGAATCGCTGGTGACAGGGCAGGCTTAGTCGGTTTCAAAACCCTCTGGGTTGGCTCTGACAAACGTTTGGCAAGTGCCTGTGTCCTCAAAAGTCTCCTCACCATGTGATCCACATCATCATCTGAAAGGCTCTTGTAGGATCTAGTGGAGGGAGCAGAGGCTCTGGAAGCTTGTAGGACTGGATATCTCAGCACTGGAGAAACCATTTCCAGTTCTGGGGACCAGCTCCAAACTTGAAACACCAATTGTTCTGACACTGAAGGAGCCAAGGTGGAAGGCTTCTCAGGCCTGACAGGCTTTGGGTCCAATGAGGAAATTTTTGGCAACTTTCTAGTTGGCTCAGACTGAGCCTAAAATGAAGCAGAAGAAGATCTTTTACCTGATCTTTCAGATTTTGAAGAAAGGGAAGATGTCTGTTTGGAAGGATTCTGACCTTCTCCTATAGCTTCTGAAAAGGAAATCTTCAATAACCCTCTAAGAATCAACTTATTTTTCCTTTCAAGAAGAACCCTGTGGCTAAAAGAATGGCAAATGGCACAAGATTCTTGGAGGTGTACTGCTCCAAGGCAGTACACACACATACAGTATGACCGTCAGTCACAGACATTTTCTGACTACATTTTGTACACTTCTTAAACCCCAAGGGCTTAGCATCTTTTGGTTGTTTTGACATCTTAACAGCAAAAAACAAGTTAGCACTACAACTACTATATATATAAAAGAGTAAACACACTAAGGGAAAAGCCCTCTAATTTAAACGTTAAACGAGCTAGCTTAATTAAGATAAAATCAACTAAAATAAAACAGCTCTTTAACAAACGAGCTTAACAGGAATTATCTAACACACACACTAAGGGAAAGGCCCTCTAATTTAAAAGGGCTAAGCAGCCCTCTAACTTAAACAAGCTAGCTTAACTAAGAAAAAAACAACTAAATAAAACAGCTCTTCAACAAACAAGCTTAAGAAGAATTATCTAAACACAGACACTAAGGGAAAAAAGCCCTCTAATTTAAACAGGCTAAGCAACTCTCTAATTTAACTATATAGTTTAATTAAATATAGAACAATTAAATTTAAACAGCTTCAAGACAGTGTTGTTGTTGTCTTTCGGCTTTTCCCGGTTAGGGGTCACTACAGCGGAACTCCGGTCCGCTAATGATTGGCAGTAGATTTTGACGAACGCCGAGCTCCATGACAATGAGCTTGTCAAAAATTATTTCAAACACGCTCTAAGGGAAAGGCCTTGAGATAAACAATGGCCAACAATCAAATAACAAATTAATGAGCACAGCAAAACTGCTTAAATGTTAACTAATTAACTAATTTACTACCTAAAACTAATCCCAAAGGGAGAAAAAAATAGCAATTTTAACAAGAAAAAACAATTGGAAAGAATTCACTCAGCCAGAGCCAGTGTGAAGCACCCAATCGTGTTTAGCGGCAAATGAGATCTGGGGAGTTTCGTAGAACATCATGGGATAGGGTATCAGCCACAAGCTAGTTGAAGACCTCGAGCTTTTGTATAAGGCCGAGTCAGAAACGAGGACCGGTTCTGAACCCAACCAGTACAGAATGAAGGTGAGATAGGAAAACATCACATCTAGAAGTTAAGTGCTTGTTATGCTGCAGACATTTTCTGTTGTTATGGACATCTGTTTTCTGGATGTTATGCATTAAATACTGATGCTGTTTGGCACAATAGTTTGCCTTCCAACAAGCTCACTTCCCTGCAGGGGGTACAGACTCTAAGCAACTGTAGCTTACAGAACACAACATTGGATATTACATGAAGGAATGCGACATCTGTTTCAGTGTCTGTGAAGTCTTGACACTTCTCTAACTCCTTGCAAGAACTAAGCTAACAAGTCAAATACATTTGCCCTTAACAAAAGTATACAGAATGTGACTAAATCCACCCAGAATAATGTAATGTTACAGTGATTTCTTCTCAAAAGATTTACTGTTAGCTAAGTACTTCTCTCATCTATATTGTTTTATGATTGAGTTAGCCCATGTATTAGCATCCCCTTGAGGTTCTAAACAGGAATGGGTTTTTTAAAGTCCAGAAGATGAGGCATAAGTCACCCCTGAGGAGATGATAGAAAACAATGTTGACGGAAACATAATGGTATCCATTCAGGTAAGACGCAATAGGCATGAATATTTTTTGCACTGTGGAAAAAGTACTGCTCTGATTAATAACTTGCTTAGAGTCAACACATTATATAATTCCAGCCTAAGGGAATCAAACATCAGAACAGTCAATGAATCTAATTAGCTGGTCATAGCCTTAAACCTCCGTCCTGTACTACCCAGACCAATACATTAGTATAGGTAATGTCACATTATTTATTTATTTATTTGTGTTGACCGCGTTAATAAAATGCACACACATAGTGGCTATAGAAAGGGTAGCATCATTAAGAAATGCAAGCTTCAGACTTAGAAGACATGTTTATGAATCACATCTATACCCTCCCTGTCATGTGATCTTGCAAAAAAAAAAAATCAATCAACTTTCATGAGCTCTTAGTTTCTTCTTGAGAAAGACATCTATATCACAGTATGCCTTTTGATTACTGAAAAAAATAGGTAATAGATGCTGTCATGTATCTGAAAAGTTATAACCATGTTTGCTGGTGATTAGTTAATGCAGTGAAGCAAATATATAAAGTTTAGAGCTAAGCCTAGTTTATTTGGTTGTAATGCAACTGTTTTAGCTGGGTTTGTATTTTGGATTTAAAAGCATATGAATTCACTCAGCATTCATTTGTACTAGCTAGCCGGAGGATTTTCTTTGCATTTAATAAGCATTTATAATGTAGTAAAATCTCTTGGTGGGGGGGGGGGGGTCTTCATAATTTTTATTTGAATATCTCATCAGAATTGCAATGCTGTATTTAAATTTTTTTTTTAAAAACAAGCAATATTTTAAAGGATGGATAGATTTAACTGACAATTGTTTATATATATATATATATATATATATATATATATATATATATATATATATATATATATATATTTGTTCCCCCAGAAATGTGTCATCTCTTGATATAGCTTTCAATATATATATATATATATATATATATATATATATATATATATATATATGGTTTACTATTGAAAATGCGAACGGCACTTGGGCGACAGTCGGATAGTCGTTCGTATAAGGTCATAAACACGGATGTCGAAGACATAATAATCAATCTAGGAACGGTTTTAACATGGATCGAGGTAGGGAAGATGTTTGTAGTAGGGAATAATACTGAACACCTACCTCGACCCATGTTAAAACCGTTCCTAGATTGATTATTATGTCTTCGACATCCGTGTTTACGACCTTATACGTTCGACTATCCGACTGTCGCCCAAGTGCCGTTCGCATTTTCAATAGTAAACCTATATATATATATATATATATATATATATATATATATATATATATATGGGTCCCTATCACTTCGTCGAAATTTCAATTCACCTAACTGTCATTTCGTCTAAACTTCATTACATCGACAAGCATTTGCCCCCGTCCCCAATGTTGTGCGACCCTGGAGTTGATATATATAGTTAGGGGGGGTGTGGGGGGCACAGATTAGATTACTAGATATTAGATTACTTAGACAGTGTTTCTCTACAAATTGCAGGCTGTACAATTCCATACCACAGTTGAACCATACATAGCGGTAGAACATGGAATTTATCTAAAATAAATGTTTTCATCCCAGCCCACACCTTACTGCTTATATAATCTCACACAGAGGTAACACCACCTTAAAGAAAGGGAATTCTCTTTTAGTTGAATTCCATTTCATATTTTTGCAAATGTTTAACTTTGGTACTGAACAGTGTGCTTTATAATTTTTAGCTGGCCCTCTCTGTACTCTAATTTAACATCAAAATCTCCACACCTTATATTGTTCCCAACTATTTCTAAAGCTTGGATAGTCCACTTCCCCATCCATAGTGGGCATGCACATGTATAGACAGTGAAATCCCTCTGAGACAACCCAAACCCCTTCACACATTCTCAACTTCTGACCATTATCATGCTGCCTTGCTTCTCTGTGGGTGCTGACAGTTAACAATATTGCAGACGGCTAGTCTTTTAGCATATGTCGTTCCAATTTACAGACTCAAATGCCCAAATGTTCAAATCTCTTAAAATCAAGCCAGCAAAAAGAAATGGAACAGTATTTCTTTTTGATGGGAATTGGACTGTGCAGGATTGTGAGACATCAAGAAATGGGGTATTGGTTCTTTACCCACTGTGATGCAATTCTAGAGACAGAATATGTAAGCAGAAGAGGGTGTGGGGGCACAGCCCCCCATGTGGGGCTGCAGGGGGGGGTTTACCGCCCCTGCAAAAACAGGTGTCCTGTGTGTTTTTTGGTTTTCAGTCTTAGCGGATTCAAGCAATTGGGTTTTCGAGCCTTTAAGTAGAACAGCATATGTGCATATCAACAAGCACACAAAACCTCACAAACCTTTACCATGGTGACAGACTCTTTAATGACATATCATTGTAGAGCTATTACATGCTTGCACTTTTGTCACTCGGGACTCTATAGACAGTTTCCTTACTCACATTCCTGTGCTGCCTTTCCATTCACAGCCTCGTGGTTGCTGCCCTCTCATCTGTTTCCCATTTGGTTTTGCTTGTTAGACACCTTTTAGAGTACACTAAAACTGGCCTTCCAGCATGCACCTGCCACACCAGATACCTTTGTAGGGCATCAGGTAGAGTTTGCTGATACACTTCATTAATACTAAGGTACCTTATCCCCAATGTTACAGAGTGTCATTATCATTCCCATATGCAACCAGGCCCTGTGAGGGAACAGTACTGGAAAGTGGTCCGCATTGTGCTGAACTCCACTTTGCAGTCTACAGGGGTGCTCCCTTTGAATGAGTTCCGCACACCTGAGACAGCTTAGCAGAGCTCTTACACAGTGATGCCCTCGGTCTTTCAAATTCTAGCCCAGATTATTTATTTTATTTACTGGATAGTGTGCCAGTTTACTTTATTTGGTATTTCTGGTTGTTAATGGATTCCTGAGGCTGCATATCTTGTCTTTCTGTATATGTAATTCCTGTCCCTGCAGCTCATGTCTGCAGTGCATCTTGGGTAAGGCTACTGCCACTATCATTGCCAGTGCCACCATCATTACTGTACAAGTGTATCAGCAGGAGATGACAGCCCTTCCAAAGATATCAGGCCCTGATGTCAATGTCATCTGCATTAACAGTGATACAGATGAAGAGAAAAAGAGAAACATGTGACCACCAGGTAAGTCATGTGCTCTTTGATGGAATGTCTTGATGTGGCTTCAGACTGCTCATTCTCTGCAGAATTGTCTATGACATTAAAAATGATGCTCTTTCTATGTCCTGGGTGACTTTTTTATATGTAGCTGCATGAATCAGTAAGCAAGTAACAATGTTAGCAGTATATTGATGACTGTGGAGATAAGCTACAGAACAGACACTTTCTCTCAAGATTAGAAAGAAATGCGAGGGGAGTGAGGCAATTGTTTATTTCAGAAAGTCCTCATTGATGAGACTGCGGAGATGGAAAATGGTTTGGCAGGGATACACAAAATGGATCTGCCCTTCAGTATGTTAAGTATTACATGTATAAATAGGTTTAGAAGACACAACAGAGTGTTATGAAACAAGATGATTTAAGAGAAGAGTTGTGCAAAGTATACAATTATCTGGAGTCACATTGTGCTTTTTCCTGCACCAGCTTTGTTTGGAACTGGCTTTTTCTTGCCGTATATCTATTGTGTATACCACATGCCTTTAACCACTTAGGAAGCATGGTGGTATTCTGCTTTAGCATATTTTTTATAGTTAAGAAAGCAGAAATCAACAACACAGTTGTATTCTCAGGCCTGCCTGACCATCTTTCCCTTTTGGATCCTTTACCCTTTCATTCCCCATTATCTTCACCTGAACTCCAGCAAACCACATCACCATACTGGAGGCCCTCTTTCTAGATGTGAATAGGTTTTGGTGACCACATCTTTATCCATGTCAGAGTAAGAGTCAAGCTTCTGTGGGCTATCATATAAGGCAGAAATAGATTTTGTATATTTAGTGTGGACCTTATCCTGGTGACTGATGTGCATGTATCTCTGGACCTGTCATGCATGATTAGATTTGTCTAATGCCAACTATGTCTCTGGTCTGTTGCAATACATGCAGTGTTCTCCTTTCACCAGAAGGTGGCAGTATTGCAGTAGCCCAGAATGTCTCTGGTCTCCTGCACTGAATGTAGTGCTCTCCTTTCATCTAAAGGTGCCATTATTGCTGCAGGCCAGACTGCCTCCATTCCACATAAAATGGTCAAGTTTGTATCAGCCTCTCTTTCCCTCACTCACTGGCTACATCGTCTTCGAGGTCACTAGGCAGTCGCCTGGGTGACAGTCAGAACTTTACGCATCTGTGATATGAAGCTAACAGAAAATAAGAGTATCAGACTTATTTTGTTCGTGTAAACTGTCACCTAAGCAGTTGTAATTGAACTGCTATGTTATTCAAGTTGTTCTGAAACAAACCTTCCATATTTCAAAAGGCTAATATAATAAAGTACTTGCATCTTGACTTTGAGATGCTATTATTCATGTGGTTTGTTTATATCTGATTTGATATGCATTGTCATTTATTTTAAAGTGGCAGAAAAACAACTATATTATACCATGATTCAGTACAAACAAATAAAAAAAGTGTAGTATAAATAGGCCATAAATATAGTATGTGAGATTTTCAAATGAAATGAAAGGCACACTAAAGTATGCCAGGAGGGTGTGCCCATCTTTTAGCTTTCTGGCAGCTTGTTTTCTTGATGTGTTATTAAATTTATCTTACAAATAATGATGATATATGTTCACAAGGCATGACAGGTGGCAGAAAGTGTTTATAGAAGACAGTCAATGTAGGTGTGGTTTCACAGTGACTTTCACATTCTGTTAGTAAGATGATGCAGCATGTAACAGACTACAGGCAAACTTTCAGTGAGACATTAAATAATATGCCCCCCCATTGACAGTGCATTCAAGTTACAGAAGCATTTCTGTTCTCATTTATAGTAACCTTTCCTGTGTATTCTACTGGTACAGAATTACCGGTTTCATGGAGGGGTGGACAGTGGCTGGGAAGACATTTTTGTGTCTTTTCACTTGCGGATCTCTGTCAGCAGGATGGCATTGTGAGAATTCATACTAGACTCACAATAACTTCACAGACTCAAGTTTCAGTCATTTAAGTTAAGCGGTTAGTTTTGGACAAAAGATCAGACTGTGGTACAAGTGCTGCAACTGATGATTTCAACCCTCTAATGTCTGTATAAGAAGGGATCATTATAGGTAAAAAGTGAATAAAACTGAACCAGATATGTTCATCTTTAGCACTTTTATAAACTGAGCAAATCAAAGTTTTTCCTGTTCTCAAGAACTGCTATGCATTTTGGGATCCATCTGTATGATTATTTGCTACTTTTGTTAAGCATTTCTGCTCAGCTTCTATGATATCTGGGCTTGTTACCACACTGGCATTTAGTGTACTATTCCTCTCTGTTGTTGTCTGGCATCTTAATGAAACAATCCATTATTTAGGTGAGTCACTTCTTTTCAGGACAGATAAGAAGTAGAAGAGATGCCAATAATTAATTTTTCAGGATGCTGTGGGACAGTCAACAGTGGTGTCACCCCACTGGCATAAAGCCCAAGCTACCCAAGTTTTCTAGTGGCCCAAATGTTGATATGATGGGGGCAAGAGGGTAGAAGTGAGTGGCTGTCATTGGCTGATGCATCCTGGGGTGAGGGAGGCAGTATGACCTTCCACCCCACTGACTTCCAATAGGATTGTTAAGTGATTGCTGACAGCAGCTGTTGGGTGGATGTGGCTGGCACTGCATGTAGAACCAGGATGGTGTGCTTGGGTGTGTCAGGAGGCATGCTTATGAGACCTCCTAGGAAATAGCCTATTCAGATGCCACCATCTGCCATGAGGAGGAAGATAGGTGGAAAGGAAGTAGGCCCTCCCCATGAATGACAGCCTGCTGGCTACAGAATGTTCTGGCATTTTGACCTTACAGGAAAGGATGTACACAATGTACAGTCACTGTTACAAAGACCAGAACAGGACCAGACTTGCATGAAATGGAGCCCTAGGTGAAGTACTGCACGTTACTCTTTGGCAACAACTTGTGAAACCACACACATTTAGAGAAGCTCCTATTTCACATTCCGTAGTGCAGCTTCTAATCCTCTTAACTCTCTTCTGATACATTCATTAGTCATGGTTCTCTTCTTCCAAATATCTTTCCGAAGTTACTGTTTCACACAACCAGCCCCTAAAAAATCCTGAATGAGTTTTATGTGCAGTTTCATAGTACAACACAGCAGTATCAGAGCACATTATCATTTATGAAGATTTTACTCGCCTAATGGTATGTGTCTCTTCAGATTACAGTAAGATTTTGAGCGGTAATTCATTTATCCTAGAAACATTGTTAAGCATGTGTATTAACTTTGAATACTTTAAAAAGTAAATGTTTAATGACTGTATTTTTATTTCAGATGTTTCACAGATCCATCTTTAACATGCCATTCCCGAAGAAAGACAGTTTGTAAGATGAAGCATTTCGTAGCTGAGCTGAAAAAAGTTGGTCAGCCAAACGCTAAGTGAATAATTCAAGTGTGTTTAAAGACTAGTCTGTTGTGATACTCTCCTTAAAATGCAGCTGCATTTTGTATGTATATAATTGTTGGATTACAAATAACGGAAATAAAGTTAGTACAACAGCCCTTTGTTTTGATCTGTGTATTTTCCAATAAAAGCACAGTCATAATGTACATAATAGCCTTAGTAAGACTTTTTCTTAAAGAACTGACAAACTGTACTTTTTGTGTGATACAAGTTATTTTCTGGTAGTTTAGATGCTGTTAGCATGGCTACTTCATTAAGTCATATTGGGCTACAAGGTAAAAACATGTTTAGTGGCACAGAACATTTTATAGCAACAATGTGTATTTTTTTAATTTCCAGAACATTATGCGTGTCTGTAGGGCAATCTTTATGTCAGTTTATGATTTCTTAGTACTTTTAAAAACTGATGTGCATTCAAATGTGATATGACTTTAATGGTGGTTTTTCACTGATTCTGGTTGTTGAAAGACTTTTATTTGTCATGCATCACAAGTAGCATGAAGTATAACAAATAAGTTGTTTAGTTCAAATAAATTACAACTAAATTAAAAAAAATTAAATTAAATTTAAATTAAATTAAAAATAAGGTACAACTGAGAGCAAGGAGGTAGAGAGTGAATTTGTTGTATAATATGTGTGATTAGATGGGATGAAAGAATAAGGTGTTTCCATTCTGGAGATACGAGCATTCGACCAGATGTTGAAAGTGGGGTTTAAGGTCCTTTCTGAAAATGGATAAGCTGGAGGTTTTCTTGAGAAGGGGAGGATTACTAGAGAAAGGGAGCAAGTATAGAGAAAGCCTGTCTGGTAGGCTGTAGGGTAGATCTTGCAAAAGAGAGGGAGGGTGCAGTTTGAGAGTAGTTCTGCAAGATTTATGAACAAGGCCATTGTTAACATTTTGCCCCCCCCCCCCCCCACAGCAAGTATCAAGCTCAGGGCCCAACCCCTCCCCCAGTATATTTACGATCTAAGTATCACCCTGTCACTGCCACCCTTCCTAAAAAGGCATTTTATTTCACACTGTGGAATTTTAGGATTAATGCACACAGACTGAACTGTAGTTGTGATGCTGTAACATTAACATAGGCCTGTGAACCACACCATGTTGGCCCACTTCACACAGGAAAATTCATAGTGACTGGCAGTTGCATTGATGCTAGATCACAACAATCCTTTGTACATGTCTGGCTTTAGGTGAAAGTAATCCCTTTGTTTTTTCCTTCCATTCTTCACATTTTGCTTTATTCTTTATCTTTCTCTAGAAGCTATGGTTTTCTAGATGCTCTGAAGTGTATTTTGTTTTTTTTTAACCAACCTTTTAATTCAGTGATGGTCTGAACTAAAATAATACTAAGGAAAGAAATTCATGTCACTATTTAATTTTACTTTTCCTTGCTTCCTTTCCACACACCCTAACTGGCCAACAGAGCCCAATAATAACTCTGTAGGAAGTAACTGATTTAAGCAGGGGATCTGGGGGCCACCAGACTCCCAGAAACCATAGGGCTATAGATGCTCTGGAGTACAGTTTAGAATATTTTCCTAACCTTTTAATCCTCTGGTGGCATGAACAGATATCATAAATAAGAAAATAAATCCAGTCTTATTTTTTCCATTCAAGGAAAAAATAATTTGTGTCCAAGGCTTAATGTTCAAACCTGACAAAACAGTCACATATCCCACTAAACACAAAGGATATATTGATTGCCCTGTCCCTTGTAAAATTTTTGATTTGCTGGTAAATTGTTCAGGATTACCAACAATCCTTAATGTCAAATATTAGAGTTTTAACCTTATTGCTTAGAAAATGCATGTTGCAAAATACGTTATGCTGTAACTTTTTAAGTGAACTGGAATAAGATTTAAAAAGTGTTTCTGATTTTGGGCCTTTATTTCTTCTTTATTTTTGGCTTTGCCCAGAACTCTTGAGCAAAGAAGCTGAGCATTATATTATCTGGTGACCAAAAATTATTTATAAAACTCCCTGAAAGACTAACCCATCCCTGAAGATCAAAAGTGTCTGCTCTTCTTACAATCTCAGGTAAGAACTGAGATCAGTCACTCTGAGCTGCCTGTCTCTATCTCTTAACCTTACTCATGTTCATTCTCTGATTATTGGCTTTATCCTAACAGGGTCATATCACAACCCTGTTTAGAATAAAGCATGTAATCAAAATCTGAATGATCTTTTTTTTCTCCTCATTTTCCCCATTGTGGGGCCCTGACACAGTCAAAGATGATTATGAGAACCACCCCCAGCCATGGGTGACTAACGACATCTGTGGTGTTAGTTTTACTGGAGAGAATACCCACCAGTAGGATTTTACTTGGTCAACGGAACTATGTCAGTGGTAAAACATTTAATCAAATTATGAAGCTTGCTACTTGACAAAACACTGTCACTGCAACCCTTATCTTTATATGTTAAAGGAGAAGAACTGGTGCTAGTCCGTATGCGTTATTACTACCCACCTAATTTATTAAGTACACATGATTGCAGTACTAGCTTTTGTCATTCTAACAACCATGTAAAAATTGGGGGCCCTCCAGAACCAGGGGGCCATCAGCGACTGGTGGGTTCACTGGTGCCTAAAGCCAGCTCTTTTTATAAAGAAGATTTTTGTATGCAGTTTATCAGATAAGATTCTATGCAAAGTGACTTTAAGTTGTATACCTAGGAGGGGGTTAAATATCTGATGGGAAGGCATTTTGATTTGTTTAGTATAACTAGTACTCATGAAAACTAGAAACATGTCTACACAAAAGAACCTCTTGGATTGCTTTGAAAATTTGTAAGTAATATTATGCAGCAGTATGAAGGTGTTTCAAGCAGAAGTTATATCTGTGGACTAATTACTATATTTTGGTCATGGACAGTCCACTTTAGTAACAAGTTACTGATGTCAGTTGTGCAGTCCATCATAGCATATATCAAAGTAACTTTTATCTGTGTAACCACACACTATGACAAAGTTAATGTTCAGCAGAAAATATACAGAATGACTTTTAAAATTAAGTAATTTCAGTGGTTTCATGATAATTAGGAAGTCTGTTGTGGCAAAACAACCTCAGCTGAGCTAAGTGAGGACTGAGGTTAGCAGAGAAATGCAACATTTGCTTAGCAGCTCCGGTGGTGTAGAGAAATAAAGCCCTGACTACAATCCAGAAGAACTGAGTTTAATTAGTGACTCAGGTGCCTGCTGGATCTAGCCAAACAGAAGAAGAATTATGAAACGTGTGCTGGCCTCTTCTGAGGGGAGAGTGTTGGAATTTGCAGGGAGGTACAGCACTTTCTCAAGCTCTAGTGGTGATACCAGGGCATGATAAGATGAGGGACATATTCCCCACACAGGCGGGGTATTTCACTCATAGCACCACTGCATGCCCAACTTGATAATGTAAACCCTGCACACCAGTAGAAGGCAGATCTTAAGGAAAAATCCAGAGAACCACAAAATGATAGCTTCTCAGCTGACACTCCCCCACTACTTGTGCTGGCTTGCAGCTTAGGGACGTCCCCATGTATATGTTCTCCTGGAATGAATCCCCCCCACCCTGTGAGGTACATTAAGCATTTTATTGTTCATGTTTGCCAGTGTGCAAATTAGTGCATCATTTCTGAATTTTGTGACTGACTGTGCCATTTCTTTTTCCTATCTTTCAGTTCCACTGGTTCAACAGATAACATACTTACCTTTGGTGCTAGGAAGATCAGAAGGCTGTGGGTTCTATTCCACCCCAGACAACTTAAATCATTTTCCATTACTGATGCTACAGTGTTGCATTATGATGGTGCTGCATTCCAGAGTCTGCCATGCACTGGAATAGATACTAAACCAAGGCCCTGTCTGCCTGAGATGATGGTAGATAAGGTTTATGTAAAAGATCATATGGCACTTATTAAAAAGAGTAGGCATTTCTTTTTATAACATCATAAACAATAAATAACATCCATTGATTAAAATGCTCCAGCTTAAAAAATGAAATAGTCATAAAAGAAATAAAAGATCTATAAAAATAATTACTTCCCCCACTCTTTTATCCATAACCAGAATGTTAGTCTATGCAGAACTTATGTCAAAGAAGAAGTTTACTTTTTGATATCTTTCTACCCATAACAACCAAATAAGAGAAAAGTACTCTATTTCCTCAAGACTTGGATCCCACAGAATCCCATAGTCCTGAAATCTTATATAGACATCGATGCTTGTTTTATTTCCCCAATCTGAAATCCTTTGCATATTACATCACAAGAAATTTGAACTCTAGTACACGTGCCCAGCACCTTTCTCAACATTGCACCATTGTCTACAACTTATCCTTTCTGTCAAAATGTTATTGTGAAGATTGGAGGAAGATGGGCGAAGACTGCCAGCCTTGTCAAATAGAATTTGATACATAATTCTATCAACTGTATACATAAATGTAAAATACAGGCTTATGTTTTTAAATGAAAGAAAACACTGTAAAATGTGAACGTCAAGATTGTTGCAACATTGCCATCTGCTGTAAGGAAAACAAAGCCAAGCATTTCAAATGTGTCTTTTGAAGTTAAAAAGATCTTATGAATCTCTTTGATGTTTTACAAATCAGCTCCAGTGAGTCTGGATGAAGGTTTCATGCCCATTGTTTTAAGGTTAAAGTTAAGGGCAGAATTTACATGTGGAAGGTGCTTTATTGCTCTGATTTCTGTTAGAGTGTACATGTGAAAGGTCTATTATTGTTGTAGTTTCCTGAGCAGGTGTTAGCTTGCTAAATAATGTAGTTTGTGGCCTGGAAACTCCAGACTAAGTGTCAAGATGATGTAATGTGAATACTGAGAAAACCTAAGTGTCACAATGATGCAATTTGGGAGGGCCTCAGCAGAGCTGTTGGTTAGTGTTTAAAAACTATTGTTCAGTGAGAGACTGTAAGCATTTGTCTTGGACCATCGACCCGGCACTGCTTATGCTCTATTTGTCTGTAAGTAGGATTATAGCACTGTGTTTTCTCTTAAGAATAGCTAAGGATTAGAAAGTTAAATTGTGTTTTTCTTTGACATCAGACCTGTCCTACTGTATTATTTTAAGTTTCTGTGTGATTTCTGAACTTTTAGATATCTCTGTGGTGTAGTAGTATTGTCTTGTGTTTTAATTATTTATTATTAAATATTTTAAAAACCTTTACCTGTGGCTGGTTTGTATAGAGAAGTAGGGTCTAGAGTACATTGCATATTTATAGAGTTCATTGTAATAGGCCACTCTAAAATAAGCCTTCGACTGAATAGTCACATTACCAATTGGATAATAATATTGCACAGTAATAATTGGACACCCTTTTAAGGACCTTTTAGTAGCTGATAATATTAGCTGGTGGTGGCAGAAATTACTACCGTATAGTCTGGGTAAAGGGACACAGTTGGAGAATCTGTGTCAGCCTTTCCCAGGAGTGGCTATGAAGTTGTATAAATACTTATCTCAAAATGTGGGTGTGTGTCAGCTACCTGGGCAGGGACACAAAGCACTGGTTGGAAAGAGAGGGTACTGGAGATTAGCTTCCCAGCTAGGCTTAGATCTAGACCCTATAGCTGTGCCAGTGGGGAATCTTATTGGGGACCTGGTGAGCAAGGGAGCAACCAGCCCCAGACTGACTGTAATCTCTGTGTGCACTTAAGGGAAATTGACCTCCCTGGTGTTGGTGGTGAGGATTGAGGCTCCTTGATTGCTGGGCCAGGGCATGGTCATCACAGTTATACCTTATGTTTTGTTTAACAGGTAATTTTACTAAGGGTAGCCACCACAAAACATCAAACCTTTCAGGTATTCCCCCATACCTAAGTCTCTTCCTTTCAGTTTTCTCTCTCTCTTTCTGGAACACTTCTCTCAGCATACCCATCTTCATAATAAAACAAATCTAGAAATTATGTATACCACCATTTTCTATCAGCCACTAAGCCACATAAACTAGTTTCCTACTGGTATATCCTGAACTAAAATTCTTTCATTTTTACTGTCCCATTAAATCTTACATTCTTTCGTTTCTCATAATTACCCCCAAAAACGTGATTTCTTATATCACTTTAATAAGAAATTACCCAATAAATGTGTGTCCCTGTCATTAAAGCTTTGTAACATAAAATACATATGCAATCATATTAAAAAGACTCCCAGATTAACTAAATGCAGATCTCCTTTCATTACTTGATTATAAACAATAGTATTCATTTTGGAAATGATACTTTCCTATTGTCTCTTAGAACTTACTTCTCCACCAAAATTAAGGCCTAAAGCTTTTATTTCTAATAAAGTAGATTCTATGCCTGGTATTCCAGTGTCCATCCCAAATCATTTATATTTTTCCTGTTTATTTATAATCTCTCTTTTCTAAAGTCCTTTCCATTATTTATTTATTTATTTGTTTATTTATTTATGTGTTTATGTGACAATTGATTACTAGGAAAGTCTGAATGTTTGGGAGCCCATTTTCAGCAGAGGCTCGGGGAGAAAAGCTCCAAAGTATTACAAAACATTTAAGAACAATAATTTTACAATCTTCAAAAATAATACAAAAACATGTACATTTTAAATAATTATACCAAATTAGACATAATATGAAAACATTGGTTAATATCAGATACAAGTTATATAGCAATTATTTAATATTTGGAGAAATTAAAGGTAAGTTAGTATAATATAAACAGGAATTGCAATATGAAATGAGAGAAAAGCAGGTTTATGGTATATTTAGAGAGAAAGCCAGTGGAGATAAATTGCCAGAATTAAGGAAGTGAGTGAAGAAGGGAGAGTAAGGGTTGTAAGGAATGAATAGGTACTGGTTCACATTTAGGGATATAGTTTATCCTGATGTTGAGCAAGCCAGATTTTGGCTAGGAAGTCTTTCAGAATGGTTTTGAAGGAAAGGATAGAGGGTGTTGACCTAATGGATACAGGTAAGGAGTTCCAGGCCTTAGCAACATGATACGAGTATAGACAATTCCCAGTAGATTTGACAGATTTGTGGACAGACATGAGTTTTTGGTCATTGGATTGTAATGACCAACTGGGAACATAGTTGTGTAGAATGTATTTGTTGCTGGACAAGCAGCTGGATGCTGGATAATTTTACAGGTGGTAAGCTGTGTATATATTAGTTGATGGGGTAGTTGCAACCAATTTAGGCTTTTTACTGTTATACAGTGGTGGGTTCTAAAACGGGTATTTGCTGCAAATTTAGTAACTTTGTTATAGCATTGTTTAAGTTTTGATTTTTGTGATGCCTGGAGGTTAGTAAGGATGGGACCACCATAAAGAAGTGTGGGGAGGAGATAAGCAGTGGCAAGTGTAGTTTTAGTTGTGTTGGTGAGAAAGCATTTGGTTCTATAAAGCATCCTTAGTTTTTGATGGGTTTTTCTTAAGAAGTAGCAGTAAATCATCTGTGTAAACTAAAAGTTATGAAATTTCGACCTCAGTAAGTGATTGTCATTGTCTCCCTAAAAATGTAATATCCATCTACTTTATTACAGCATTCATTGCTAAATAAAAATTGGACATCACTTAAGGGGCATCCCTGCTTATCTCCCCTCAGCGTTTTGATGTCTTTACCTTCCCAGCCATTTACTAATAATGATACTGTCAGTTTACTGTATACTACACATATCAATCTCTGAATCTTGATACCAAAACCATAGCATAGTAACATTTCCCATACTGGTTTATTCTATGCTCAAAGCTATCAAAGGCCTTTGCTACAAAACATACCAAAAGTACTTCCTCTCTCTTCTCATCTGTATCTCATATACCTTATATTTGATTAATAATAAGAGTTCCTTAATGTAATTTCCTGGCACAACAAACATTCCTGTTGTCATATATGTACTTATACCTTCTCTAATTGTAACCTGTAAGACTTTCATCAGGATTTAGTATTTCAATTTAGGGTTTATGTTCCTGTTACATACAGCAATAGGTCTCCAGGTTTTTCCATAAAAACTTTGTGACAGTTTGTACTATGTGACCATTGTGGACCCTAAAGCAAGCCATTAATTTAAAACATCCATAAATACCATTTTTGTATGTATTCCATAGAGATATAAAAAATAATTGAGTCCATCTTCCTTTGGAGAGCTATCTTTACTTACTTGTCCTAAAACCATTTTAATGTTATTTAACTTAATTTTCTTATCAGTAAAATTTTTGAAATCTACATCTATGTGTTCTAAATTACATTGTCTTAAAGACCATGTTTAAAGTGATGAAAAGAACTTATATTTTAACATTACGAAGTATTCATATGCATCTATGTGCATTTTTGTAAAAATAAAAGTTGGTTTCAAGCCACTGTTTCATAAAAAAATGTTTAAAAAAGCTTCTGAATATGGAAGTCTAGCATACTTCTGCTGTATTTATGGTATGAACATTAATATGCCGGCTGGAGGAGTTGATATCACTATGGGACCTAGGTCTGGTTACAATGGATTAGCATACTGCAAACCTGAGAAACAATTATTGAATTACCAACCTGTTAATAGGACAAATGTTTTCCCTAATTTGGATGACCGGCTCTTAGCGGTCCCCACTTAGGAATCACTATGTAAGTTAGGGAGTCTTTACTATGATAGTTTCAGTCCTTAGGAATAATAGTGAATATGTCAAATCTCAAGATGCAGCCATCACAGATCCTGATATTTTTACAGTTCTGCTTGGATATCCTGTCTTGTTTGACCAAGTTCTCAGTTGTTTATTTCAGGTTGCTTTTCCTCATTCCCCATAACGAGTCTGCAGTTCTCAGCCTCAAGCTATCTGGAATTATGGCAGAGGCAATCTTTATTTTAAGACACCTTTTGCAAGATATCAGATGAGGGCCTTGCAGTGGACTTCAAAATTCAGTGGTTAAAGTATACAGAGTGCATGACAACCCTGATAAAGATCTCTTAGGACTGCCATTAATATCTTTCTTGATGGCTTCACTATCCAAATTTAGCTCCAGACATTATTTCTTCCCAACGATCCCTGCTAGTGACAATTACCACATATGCATTAGCTATTTCTTGAGGGAACATTGTTATGGCAGATAGCCCAAAAGGCATTGTCACATAGAAAGGCCAGTTTGTCCATAAATATGCCAAAAATGAAGGTGGTCATCTGTTGTTTGCAGGCTCTTCAGAACTCGCTCCCTTACAGTGCGATTGTCATACAATCTGACAACATGGCAGTGTTTTGGTATGTAACCAAACAGGGTGGAACACACACACTAACTGTATATGAAGAGGCCATGGTATTATGGGAACAGGCAATTTTGCCTTATTGCTTTCTGGCAGCAACCCATATTCCTGGACAGGCCTGTTCTATAGCTGCTGTCTTAGTCATTCCTTGCTGGTGGTCCCTAAATCTTTCATTAATGAAGTCTATTTTTTGACACTGGGGATAGTCCTGTTGTGACCTGTTAGTCTCCATGACCAACAAGAAGTACAGCAGCTTTTTTTCTTTCCATTACCTTCTGAGAAACAGATGATATTCATCATATTGATTACTGCTGGATTATATCCTGCCAAGGATATAACAGCCAGTCAATTTCCAAAGCTTCAGGGTGCCTTCCACATGCTCAAACCATTATACAGCTTGGGCTGAGCTGCCTAAAGACAGGTTTCAGCATCAACCCTTCAGAGTTTTCCTTTCACAGAAGGGAATGCTCCTCAGCAGGCCTTTCAGGATCGACAGTCGGCTTGTGCTGTTGAGAAAAATCCTTCCATATTTAAACTTTATTGTTTAAATGTACTTTCCTAGTTAGGAAAATTATTTTTCTTGTAGGAATTTGTGTTTTAATGAACTGTCACGAGACTTAACTGTACTTTTAAACAGGAGCAGACATTTTTTCCTGTCAGTTTATATATTGTTAAAAACAGTTTAAAACTATTTTTTCTGGAAAAATATGGTTATTTTACTTTCTGCAGTTGGCAAATAGTGCTTTTTACTGTGTTTTCATTAGGAAAAGTAACTTTTTAGAACTTTACATTTTTACTTGCTTGTGCTGCTTATTTTCCATGGAAAAGAGGCACCATTTTTGGCTTGACAAACTACTGGTCCCATGGTCAATCCTTATTCCAGCCACAAAAAGAAAAAGTTAAGCAAACAGTATTTACCACCATAACAGGCTATCAATTTGTCTCAGCTGCAGGGGCATGACTCTGCTTTGGCCAAAGCTGGTTCCTCAGACCACTCATCTTTTACCCCAGATCCCTTTGGTGCAGCACCTACAGCCACTATCGACCAGGGGTTAGCCACGTTCTCCATGGCTGTTGGTGTCCCCTCAGTGGGAAAAGGAGAGTCACTCTTGTCTATCCTGGGAAGGGGAGCAAGGAATCTTCCTTTTTTAGTTAGAATATTATGTCCATCCCTGAAGAAGTTTCTGCTGCTATTAACAACCAAGCTATCCCAATTTACCTGTCAAAAAGAAACAGTAAACTAAACATGTATCTACTCCTGTTCAAATTTCCTGGACAGCAGTAATTTATTTGATCTGGCTCAGGGTCTAATTCAGGCTATTGATCCTTCTTATAGAACCAGTTTCTGGTGAAAAATAAAGGATGCCTCATTTCCTGAAGAGATTCAAGATACTGAATCAGGAAAGGAGGATGAAGACACAGGTGTAGGGTTTTCTTCTCAGATTTCTGATTCAGATTCACAGGAAAACATGGTGTCTGGTTCTCTCTATGAGGGCTTCTCTTTTGCTGAGACTTTTTCCAGAATGTGCCAGTATTTTCAGTGGGAGAACACTGAGGTTTCTGAGTCCCACATAAAATACTATGAGCTGTTACAAATGGAATTTCCCAGAACATTCTCCATCCCTTCTGTGCTGTCAGCATTGCAGGATGTGTCTGTCACTGCCTGAAATGTTCCTGATAGTCAGCCTGCTGCCTCTAAAAAGGCAGATAGATTGTACAAAGTTCCTCAGTCTTTTAAGTTTTTATACATTCAGCCCAAACCTGACCCAGCAGCTATAGCTTTAGTGAATCCTATTACTGCTTTGGCAACTTTGATTTTTAGAATTTTGAATTGTCAAGCTCATATGTTAAGGTTTATTCTGACTAATGGTGTTAAGTATGAGGAATGTTTTGTCTGAAGTTTCTTCTTGTAAGGAAAAATCTCTTAAATTGTTTAGTTTTATCCATCTCATAAGTTACAACTTATTGTTTAAAGTGTGTACATGACTCTGTTGATACGTCTTCCAAGGCTATGGCCACCAATACTGTGTTGATGAGGTTTACCTGGATGCATTCTCAGAATCTCCCAGAAGATGTGAAAACTGAAATTTTAAATTTTGCTTTGGAGAGAGAATTGTTTTGACCTTCTGCTGCAGAAGTTATCAAAAATGTGATGTGAAGGAAAACTTATTCAGGGAATCCCTCAGATTTTTCAGCCCCTTTTTCAAAGTTCCCAAGGGATTCTCTACCCCTGTTCCAGTTCTGGCAAGAAACAAAATAGTCTCAGCAAAATGCTGGTAAACAGACATTTAAGAAACAATGACAAGAGGGTTCCAAAAAGAAGAGAAGAACTCCCCAAAACAAAGGAGAATCGACCAAGTCAGAATGACTATTTAAGGGACCACCCCCCACCCTGGCATTCTCTTTTCCATACTAGAAAGTCTGAATTTCATTTTCTGTCTCTTTGGCAACAGAAAGTTTCAGACAGATGGGTTCTGAAGATCATTCATCAAGTTTACAGATGGCAGTGGGAGGAAATTCTTCCATTTCAGGGAAAAATTCCTCATCCACCAGACTAAACTGCTGCATTTTCCCCTGTCCTTCAATGTATGCTGTCTCAGGGAGAAATAGAGCCAGTCCCCTTTCCCAGATTTTGAAAGGTTTTTATTCAAGGATGTTTTTGGTGCCAAAGGAAGAAGATGCCTGGAAACCAATTCTGGATCTGTCTTTCCTAAACCAGTTTGTGATAATTCAGTTTTTTCATCCCTGTTTTGAAATTGTAAACTGCTTCTTGAACAAAATGTTGTCGCATACTTTTGCATCTGAAAATGTAAATATGGATATATATTTGTTTTTAGCATAGCTCTGTACCTGTACATTTGTTTTGTTTATTTCTTATGCAGTCCTGTTCACCTGGGCTGCACCTACAAATGGCTGATTGAGATCAGTGCACTAGCCCAGTAAACAAATATAAATAAATAAATATTGCCAAGGTCAAAATGCTGTCACTTCACAACCTGTTACCTCTTCTTCATCATTTCAGCGTTCTTGTAACACTAGATTTAAAAGATGCTAATCATCACAACCCTATTCATCCAGATTTCAGACATTTCTGAAGGTTTTGTGTGTCTGGATCATGTTATCAGTTCTCTGCCTTGCCCTTTGGAATATCCACTGCACCAAGAGTGTTCCCAAAATTTGTAGCTCTAGGCTACAGGATATCCACATGTTTCCATATTTAGATGACTTGCTTATCCTTGCAGTGTCTTTTTCAAAGTGTCAACAGTCTCTCTCTTATATAAGCTTGGATTCCAAGACAACATTAAAAAGACTTTTTTGACTCCATCACAAAGGATTGTGCTCCTGTGGTGAGTGCTATATACCTCAGTTCAAAAACCTTTTCTTCTACAGGAAAAAATAGATCTACATCTAAATCTATTTCTAGGGTTTTCCACTCAGACTGCAGTCTCTGCAAAGGAATACCTCATAATTTTGTGTCTCGTGGCTTCTTTGATTCTCATGATACCTGCGGCAAGACTCCATATCACTAAAATACAATGGTATCTGAAATCTATTTGGTCTCAGCGACAACAACCATTCTCTTTTCAAATCCCAGTTCTAAGATCTAACAGAAGAAAAATCACTTGGTGGAGAGGGCAAATATCCCTAAATCCAGGTCTCTCCATGCCCCCAACATGGTCAAAAGCAGTTAGTCACCAGAGATGCTTCAGAGTTTGCTTGGGGAGCAGCATCAGGAAGAATACAAGTGCAAGGTCTTTGGGGCACCAAGGGCAGATGCAAGCACATCAATAGAAAAAGAGGCTTGTTCTAATCCAGGCACTCAACTCTGAGAATCATCTTTAAGTGAAATTTCTTTAAGTTGTTACAGACAATGCCACAGTCATGTAGTACATCAACAAGCAAGGAGGGACCAGGTCTTAGCCCCTTGGAAGACTAGCAATGTTAGCTTGGGATATAGCTTTATAGCACAGTCTCACTCTACAGAAATCCTGCAACCTGTCAGAGCAAAAAAAAAAAAATGGAAACTAGATCAGGGGGGTCTTCTAAGATTTGATTCATCTATGGGGAGTTCTTCAAGTAGATCTCTTAGGTTCATAGGTAGGTACTAGGTGATCTGACCAAAGGCATTTATAAGCCTAGCTGGAATGTGTTGGCTTTTGCTGACCCCTTAGATGAGTTCCCTGTGCCTCTGTCCAGCGAAGCCATTGAAGTCGTCCCTGGGGTAAACTTTCTGTTTCCCATCCACTCGTCAAGGTTTCTCCTGAAGAGGGTTAGTGAGGAGTTCTGCCTAATGTAGATTGGAATCTTGTTCCAGAGCATGGGAATCTCTGGGACAGGAATCTATCCCTCCTGCACGTCCTATTTATTGTTGTGGTGAGGTTTAGATCCCTGGAGCGTGTGGCTCAAGGGGATATGGTTTTCTTCAGGTGGAGCATGTCCATCAATTCTGGGTTGGACATGGCCTTGTATGTCAGGCAGAGATCACCTCTGAGTAGGTGGTATGCAACCGAGTACAGCTGGAGTTTCTTCAGTCGAGCTGCATAGAACATCTGCTTGAGGCCAGTAATCCTCTTGGTGAGGAACTTCTGTGGTCTTTCCAGTTGTTGCAGGTGTCTTGTAAGGTACATCCCAAATGAGGCATTGTACTCTATGATGGGTCTGATGAGTGATGCGTAGAGGGGCCCAATGACCTCTTTCGATCTGGATGCAAACCCTTTTGTGATTAGGTGGGCCATATAGAAGGATTTTCTAACCACTTTGGCAATGTGATTATCAAAGGAGAGGTTACTATCTACTTGGGTTCCCAGATCCCTTATTACGTCTTCCATATTTATGGGGCTACAACCTATGTGGTAGTTTGTGGGTACTTGTTTTTTCCAAAGGGGATGACTATGCACTTTTTGGCATTTAGCTTGAGGCCATGGTTTTGACACCAGGTATCTGTCTCAGTGAGACCCTTTTGGAGGATGTCTGTGTCAGCCGGAGAGTCAATTATAGCCCCTAGTTTGCAGTCGTCTGTGAACTTGGTCAGCCATAGTCCTTCTGTGCTTGCCTGTACCTCTGAGAAGTATATGCCGAACAGGAGGGGTCCTAGGACTGAGCCCTGGGGAATGCCACTTGTAACCTGTTTAGAGTCAGACCTAGCTCCCGCAACTCTTACCATGTGGGTTCTGTCCATGAGCCAGTTGGCAACCCATCTTTTGACATAGGGGTTTATGTTCAGGCTGGTGAGCTTGTCTATAATACCTGAGTGGGGAATGGTGTCGAAAGGCTTTGCGAGGTCTAGGTAGGCTGTGTGGACCACCTTTCCCCTCATCTATAGCCTTGGTAACTGTCTCAAAGAAGTCCACCAGGTTTAGGAGGCATGATCTGCCCTTAACAAAGCTGAACTAGGTTGGGTCCAGTGTTTGGAGGTTTCCAGTGTCTCTGTTAATGAGATCCATGATGATGCACTCCATAGCTTTGCAGACCTAGACAGTCAGGCTTATAGGGTGATAGTTCCCGGGGTCCATTGTGGCTCCACCTTTGTGGAGCAGAATAACCATTGCTGTGCGCCACTCTGTGGGCATGTAGCCTGTGGAGAGGCTGAGTTTAAACAGTGTGTTTAGGTGAGGGGTTAGTTCATCTTTGAGCTCGTGTGGGACGTAGCCTGGGACACTGTCTGGTCCCATCGATGCTGTGTTTTCGGTTTTGGAGAGGGCTGTTTTAACCTGAGTGTCTGTGATTTCAGGGGCACTACATTCTTCTGGTATAGTTTTGGGCCCTTTTGGGGGTGAGAGGGGGGTGAAGTTTACACTGAACCTGTCTGCCAGGATGTTGGCTATAATTGGTCGATTCAGTGTATTTTGTGCCATTCTGCACAAACTCTGAGCAGATCTGAGAATTGCCACTTAGATAATCAACATAGTTAAAGAATGTCTTGTGGTTATCTTTGGAGTCCATGGTAATTTTTATTTCGAAGCTAGCCTTGGATGATTTTATGAGGAACGTAGTTTCTTGCTGATACTGATCAGGAATGTCTTCCCTTCTTGAGATTTTACTCTTTTCTGTACTAATTTTCTCCTTCTATTATATAGCTTGTTTATGGCAGGGGTCCACCAGACTGGTTTCCTTTTCTTGGAGGAGTGAGTCTTGGTTTTGTTTGGGATAACACGATCCATGCATTCTTGTAGGTGCCCGTAGAGTGCATTAGTAAAGGATTTTGCAGCTTGGACAGCGTTATCCTTTAGCATGGGGGCTTTGAAACTTCCCACCTCAGTCTTAAGTAACATGAAGTTTGCTTTTGAAAGGTTTTTCATGGTGGTTTCTTTGACCAGGGGTGGTGGTGGAATGTATATATCCAGAATGATTAGTTTATGGTCAGATCTAACCAACGAGGTGTTGACCTCCGGTGTGGAACACCAGTCTCCCATGTTGGTAATGACCAGGTCCAATATGTTGTCACCTCTGGTGGGGGTGTTGACCAGTTGATCCAGGGCGTTTGAGTTTATAAATTCTAGGAAATGTTGGGCAAGGGAGTTCGCACTTGAGTAGTTCTCCCAGTTAATGTATGGGTAATTGAAATCATCCAATATCAGGGTGTTTGGTAGGACCTTTATGTTTCCCAGTGTTTCCAGGAATGCAGAGTGGGGGTCCTGGGACATGGTGGGTGATCTGTAGCAAGCTATAATTTGAATAGCAGTTTTGCCCATTGTTAGTTGCACGTGGATGATCTCTGAAGCATCGTGCCGTGACACTAACCTGGCGGTGTGGGTATCCTTGATGAAATAGGATACTCCCCTACCTTTTGTATTTTGGTCCGGGTTTTGTAGCCAAAATGTATGGTATGAGTTGTAGCCTGGTAGTGCTGGGGTGCTCTCTGGAACCTTAAACCAGGTTTCTGTTACTGCACATATATTGATTTTCTCCATACTGAGGAGTGCCTCGAGTGCATACATTTTGAGGTTTAGACTTCTGGCACTGAGCAGCATTACCCTCTGTTTTTTGTTACTTGTGCTATTTACGGTGGTGGGTTTGTCTTTTGAGCTTTGCCTAAAAAAGGCACTATGGGGTGCCAAGTGCCTTGGCCAGTATTCGAAAGCCTAATGGTGACAGGTGCAAGTCGTCTCTAGCAAAGCAGCGTGGCTTGTCGAGCATGTCATCCCAGGCTGTAAGACACTGGATCCCCTTTGAATGACACCAGAAGCTTAGCCAATTGTTGAAATTGATAAATTTTTTCTCTATACCGTGGTATCATTCTTGGTAAGGGCAGGATGCTACTCAGGGTCAGGGTCATACCGGCCTGGGCTACATGATCAGAGAGCTCCTCCATGTCTCTTTTCATGTAGTCCAGGGAGGTACGGCTCAGGTCATTCACTCCAACATGGACAATAGAATAGCTTCTTCTCTAAGCAATCAGCTGGCAAAACACTTTTGCAGGACTCAGTCCTTGGATAATAATGTTCTTGTATATGCTTCCACCCTTTCCAATGATATCCAGGGTAATTCTGAAGATTCAGAAGTAATCACCTAAAATCATTGTGGTGAATCCCTTCTGGTACAGGCAACAGTGGTTTTCCCTTCTTTTGGAAATGGCCAGGGATAATTACCACAAGGTTTCTCACAGTGCAGATCTATTCACACACAAACAGGGGTGTTTGATACACCCCAACCCCAATCAACTTCAACTGAATGCCTGTATGATAGGATCTTAATTCTCTTTGGGCACCTGTTTACTGAGGATGTGCAGCAGGTACTAACATAACAGAGGCAAGAAAGTCTGGTACTAGAAAAGCATATAATAGCAAATGGAAAACATGTTCTAACTGATATCAACAACATAACCAGCACCCATTCAGGGCTAGCATTCCTCTGGTTTTACAAATTTGTGTGAGTTACTATCCTATGATCTTTTTTACTCCTCCAGCAAGGTTCATTTGTCAGCTATTTCAGCATGTATGCCCATGGATCCCCCTCTTTCGATGCATGTGAACATTTTTTTGAAAAGGGTTTTGCATAAGAGATCTACAAAAAATGGTGACTTCACCTTGGGATATTAATTTTATGTTACAGAAACTAATACTTGCCTCAGATGAAACAGCTTAATTGGCTGACTTGAGGTTCTTAACATGAAAAACTGTTTTATTGCTCTGACCTCTGCAAAAAGATAATCTGAGATGTAAGCTCTTCTGGTGAGTCAACCCTATCTCATTTTCCACAGAAACAGGCTTTCTTTAAGAACTAATCCTTCCTTTATGCCTAAAGTGGTATCCAAGCTTATTTTAAGCCATGGCCATCTCCATGTTTTTTCCTTGAACTCATAACTGGTGGAAAAGAGATTCTCCATACCTTAATGTCCACAGATAACTCACATACTATCTTGACAGAACAAAATCTTTCATATATTTGTATCAGTTGTTCATTTCTTGTAAAGGTGAGCAGAAGTACAACCTGTGTCTAAACAGATTATTTCCAAATGATTCTAAGTTCAATGTTATTATAGTCAAGCTCAAAACATTGAGAGGCCTTGAAAGAGCTTACCACTTTAAAGACTAGGATCAAAAGCCCTCAAATCCACCCAATAATCCAGATTTTTTTTGAAAGACATGACAGAATCCAATTTGCTAACCCATGACAGGATATTGTTCACCACAAAGTAGCCCTCCAATGATAAACGTTATTCCACCCGGCAATTTTCATAGACTTTCCACAAAATAGTCATTATTCCTGGTGTTCATTAAATGTGATGTACTATGAATACCCACGATATTCCCAAAACCACAGTCCTTAGTACATTTATAAATAATAATCAAATAATGCCTATCCAACCTGTATTTAACTGTAAACTGGGATAGTTCCTTTAACTTACCATGGTAGCTTTTACTCTGCATTCCTTGTATCATTTTTATGAAATGTCTTTGTATTCTTTCCAGTCTACCTGAGCTCTATCATATACACAGACACACCCACAATATTCAGTAGTGAGCCTAACTATACTTTTATAGATTTGAAGTAGCACAGTTCTCTCTCTACTAACAATACTTGTAAACATACCTCTCAAGTGTACCTCTTTATGAGGAACGTACCTCATTTGGGGTCATAAAAAGTTCATGTTCCTCGAAGTTCCTCAAAGTTCCACATTGAAAGCGTATGTCACACATTCAGTGTTAGGAATTTTTTTTAACTGAAATCCATTGTAAATAGAAATTAATCATGTTAATTCATTAAAATTATCTTCTTTATAAGTAAAACCAGCATATTTTAACCATCCTATGACCTTCCTAGTTGAAGTTGTTAGTAAGCCATTAGTATGTGTTCCACATTTTGCCCATTTGTTCCACATTATGAAGGCGAGTGTTCCTCATTTTGGAGATGGAAGGTTGAGAGCTATGCTTGTAAAGGCATTGTTCATATCACAATAACACCTTCTTATGATATCAAGAAAATGCTTGCCAAAACATAGGGAATAACCAGTTTTAATAACCAGATCGCGTACATTAGCCTCTTGCATACTAACATTATCCAAGGCATATAGGTATTTAAAACTTGATTCCCCAAAATACATAACACAGGTTCTGTGAACATTAAATTCCATATCATTCTCCTTAACCCTACCAAACAAAGTATTTAGATAAGATTCAAAGGAGAACTGATCAGTAAACCCAGAAATTAAAGATTCAGCTTTAACGTAGTGCATGAGTTTACTCACAGTTTTTTTTATCTTCTGGAAAACTAGCCATAAAAAATCCAAATAAAATTGGATCTTAAAGCCGAGCCCCAAGGGACCCTTGCAGAAGTCTCCCATCTGAGAGTATATTACCAGTCTTTACCCTACATCTCCTCCCTGTTAATCAATTATCAATCCACCTGATTACATACATACTAATACATAACCAAATATATATCAGCAACTGCCCCATCACTCACTAATTTCCATAAATGTACGTAAAAGAAAAGCAAATTAATACCACATAACCTGTTAACTACAAAACCGTGCTGAACAGTATCAGAACTACCATCCACCATATTAAAAATATATTTTGAAATTACCTGTTCAAAACATTTACCAGCAATACTGGTGTGACTGATTGGTCTATAATTTTCAACAATACAATGGTCACCACCCTTGAACAATGGAATAATATGATTCAGTTTCCAAACTGCAACCATATACCCTAATTCGAGTGATGTTTGGAAAAGAAAACTCAGGCAAGGGAAAATTTATTTGATAATAGCTGATACAAAATCCATTTATATCATCAGGACCTGTAACCAAGCTAGGTTTAACCAACATCAACAGGTCATCTAAACCCAACAAGATTGAGGACAATCACTGGAAACATCAACTCAAAAATTTCCTAAAACACAGTTTAAACCAGGGCCAACAAAATAATTAAAAAAAAAAAAAAAAAGCATTAGACAGTTAACTATTATCAGTAACCAATTCTCAAACAGCAGAGATAGTTAAACTCGACTGCACATCCTTCTTAAATTGATTTAAATGCTTATAGAAGGCTTTTTTATTCAATGTAGCATTACTTACCAAACCTTTTTCATAGTTATTCATGCTGACCTTACCCTTCTCCTTAATTTATTCCTTGTTACCCTAAATTATCTATTTATCTGGTTGCCTCATGCTAGCACCTTTTGTTATTCTCACAAAAAATACTATTCCAAGCAGAGTTAAGGATAAATCGACAAGAGCCTTAGGTTCTTCTATGGCTTTTTGGAGAGGGTAGGGTTCTAGAAGTATTCTAGATGCAGTAATGTGGTCCTCTGTACATACCTTTACAAAGCATTGCAAGCTTCCTTTTCTTGGTCTAGAACAGGCTTTGCTGGGACAATTATCGGATGGCTTCTGGCCTCTGCCCCTTCCACCTACCAAATGTTATAAGCTAGGGTAATCTACTCATATAGCTTAGGCCACTCAGTGGTCAGTATGATGAACATAGTACAGTTAGGTAAGTAAACTTACCATAACAGTAGCTGTTTGAATAATCACTGCTTCAGTAGCTGCTCCTTCTCTTTAGCCTCCTTACTTTTTAGAGTACAGTATACTCTCAGTTAAGCGGCACCCATGGAGATTGATAGATGCTGAGGGACAGCAATAAAAATAAAGGAGATGGGAACATTTATTACTGTCTAGAAATGACTACAGACAGTAATATTATTAGAAATATAATTTCTAATAATTGGAAGATTTTAGAAGGAAATAAAGAGTTACTGCAAGTAGTTGGGACTCAGCCTAACTTTGTTTATAAAAATGAAAGTAATTGAAAAGCATTTTTGAGAGAGAGAGAGAGAGAGAGAGAGAGAGAGAGAGAGAGAGAGAGAAACAAGTTAGCTCATAACATGAATTTAACACAGAAGAGGTGGAGTATGTACAAGTGTGGGAGTTGTAAAATTTGTAGATATATATCAGAAGGCCCTTTTGTTTATTTAGAAAAATTACCTTATACCCTTAAAGTTCCTGGACATTTTAAATGTAAGAGTAAAGGTATTATTTATATAGGTGTATGTGCACGGTGTGGGGCATTTTATATTGGTATGACTACTAGGTCTCTAGGTGTAAGAATAAAAGAACATTATTATAGTATTAAAAAAATCAAGGCAAAACTAATGCTTTGTATAAGCACACCATTAAATGCCCAGAATATAACAATTTTTATTTTCTATCCTTAAACAAAGAATTAGTGATTTAACAGGAGGTAATTTTAAAACTTATCTTGAACAAAGAGAAACATTGTGGCAAATTAGATTAAATTCAAAGAGCCCGGTATGAATGATGTTGTCAACATTAAATTTTTTAAAAGACAGAAGAGTCTAAATAAGGAAGTAACATCCTGTTATTTTAAATTTAAATGAAATAATTGTTTAATTGGAACTATGTGCCTATGGGTGGGGATGGAAATTCATTGTATTTTTTAAACTGTGGAGTATTGCTTGTTTAAATACATTCTGATGACGTTTTTGTATTAAAGCGTGGATTAAAGGTTTTATTAAGCTAAAAACTGAGTGGAGTATACTTTGCTTTCTGCTTTTCAAGTTTCTAGATTTGGTATTTGTTTTATTCTGGACATTTAGTTCTTCTTCTGGTTTTGTGGGTCGTATGGCAGAAAGTAGAAGAAATCCCCTGATGGATGTCAGCATTCATTCCACTCCAGGCAAGACTGGACAAAATATTTTTAATTTATTGATGGAGACTATGCGAGATATTCAACAGACATTGCAGTTATTGGTTCCGGAAAAGGTGAATACCATTCCGGTATGGTCCAGCTCTGATGAAGAAGCTGAAACAGTAGTGGATTTTAAGATTCAGTGACCTGATACAGGTAAAAACCATGAACTAGCTTCTAAAGTTAAAACTTATGCTGACATAGCTTCAGTGTTAAACAATAAGACTGACCCCTTTTCTGCCTCTGAAAAGCCTAGTAATGTTGTTGAGCTGCGCACTTATAGAGAAATGTGTGACAATTTGCGTAGACTGTTGAAAAAATATAAAAGTTTGGAACTAGAGAACAAATATTTTCAGCATTGTATAAACGTGGGCATGGTCCCTAAAGGCTTGAGTTTTTTCAAGTGTCCTAATGGAGTTAATTGCTCAGATGACTTTTTTACTACATTAAAAGATGTCTTCAAAAATGGTGGCCTTAATTTTTTGACGTTGCTTATTGATAATAACTTCAAAATCATGGCCAGTTTAAAAGATGAAATCAATAAAATTGATGAACTCCTGTTGAAAGACTATCACAATAAGATAGGTGAATGAGTAAAATACAGTTCACTCTTTGCAAACATACAAAAGCATGAGGAGCTAATTATAAGTCGCAAAAATAACAAACTTAGTAGAGATGCCATAGCATATGAAAATGATGTGGCATATGTAGACTTTTGTGTCTCTACAAAGTGCTTAAATCAAGAAAAACCTTGGGCACAAAACAAAGCTAAAGCCTTTCACTTTAAAAGACCTGGTCTTGAACATCATGTGACAAGAACAAGGAAGGCCAATGCAACATCTGACGTCAGACTACTTAGAGAGGGAACCAACGCATCTGTAATTGATGTGTTGCAGGCAGGAACTTCTAGCATTTCCAGTGGAGCAACAAACATTAATTCACCTCTAAATAGTGGAGAAAATGACACTGGAGCCAGAGTAAAGACTTTTTAGTGGAGGAGAAGGAGGGTAAGTCCCAGAGAACACAAGCCCTAAGGAGGAAAGAATGAGCATTGTCCAATTCTTCTACAGACAATTAAACAGGTACACTGCAACAGAAAATAATGTTTTAAACCTGTCCACATTTAATTTAAACTGTCATCATTTGAAAGTATTAAATTTGGGTCTGAATTTTGTGCCTTCTAAGAGGGCAAATGTTCCTAAAACTTTGTTGAGTTTGAAAAAGTACACACAGTCTTTGAATTTAAATTACATATTCAAAGACATTATGTTAAAGCAAACTAAGTAAGTAAAGCCTTCATGTTATAACCCAACGCTTGTACATACTATTAAAGTATTTGAATCTGCTTGTGAGAACGAAATAAGAAAATGCATGGGAAAGGGTATTAATAATGAAAACATTTATTATAATTTAACTAAGGAAGAGAAAAAAGCATTGAAAGAAATAAAATAAAATAATAACATCAGGGTAATGAAAAGTGACAAAGGGGGTACTTTAGTATTAATGAATCAGGATGTATATGTTGCCTGTATAGAAAAGATGTTAAGCAATACTACTGAATATAAACTTGTTGACATGACTGAAGTAGTTAAAAGCTACAGAAGTATTTACTCTTTTCTTTTTGATAATCTAATGGATGGAAATTTTGAGAAGGAAGTATATGATTTTTGCCATATTGGCAATCCTAAACTAGGAACTTTCTTTGGAATCCCAAAAGTACATAAGAGTGTAAGCTCTCCCCCTTTTAGGCCAATAGTGTCTGCTCCCAACTATATTACAGAGGGTATTTCTTTACTAGTGGATTCTATACTAAACCCATTGGTTCAGAAAATGAATTCTTATTTAAAATACTCACGGGATCAGCTTTTGATCCTTCTGAACATGTTATGTTCTGTATTGATGTTATTCCACTTTTTACTTGTATTTCTCATTGTGAAGGTGTAGTACATGTTAGAGAGTTTTTAAATAGTACTACTATGTATAGTAGTCAAGAAAGCAATTTTTGTTGTGAATTAATTGATGTTTTGTTAAACAATAATTTTTTTACATTTAATAAAAATGTGTATAAGCAAATTCGGGGGTGGCTATGGGGTCCCCCAATGCCCCATCAATTGCAAATATAGTGATGGGTAATTGGGAAAATACTGTATTAAAACCTTTAATAAATGAATATTGTATTGTATTTTTCAAAGGATTTATTAATGACTTGTTTTTCATCATGGCTGAAGATGTTGAAAAAAGTTAAGAATTTCTTAGATACCCTCAACTTCAGGTCAGAATATTTAAAATTTACCTTGGGGGAATGTGGGATTAAAAATTACTTATTTAGATGTAACTTTACAGTGGGGCTTAAATTTAGATAAACTTGTTAGTGAAAGTGTCTTTCTGATAAATTCTACTAACAGCTATTTGCATTACACTAGTCTTCACCCATGGTACATGAAGGATAACATCCCAAAGGGACAGCTCATACAAGCTAGCTGAATGACCAGTGAGATGGGGGACTTCTTAAAGGAAGCTGACTTCATTATGTCTCTATTTAAAAACAGGGGTATAATGAGACTTTGTTGAAAAGACATGTAGAATACATTGTAGGTAGGAGGGATACACATTATCCAGCCATTCTTTATCACGGATTATTAACATAATAATGACATAAGAAGGACAGCAATAAAAATAAAGGAGATGGGGACATTTATTGCTGTCTAAAAATGACTACAGACAGTAATATTATTAGAAATATAATTTATAATAATTGGAAGATTTTAGAAGGAAATAAAGAGTTACTGCAAGTAGTTGGGACTCAGCCTAAGTTTGTTTATAAAAATGAAAGTAATTTGAAAAGCATTTTTGAGAGAGAGAAAAACATGAATTTAACTCAGAAGAGGTGGGGTATACAAGTGTGGGAGATGTAACATTTGTAGATATATATCAGAAGGCCATTTTGTTTATTTAGAACAATTACCTTATACCCTTAAAGTTCCTGGACATTTTAACTTCAAGAGTAAAGGTATTATTTATATAAGTGTATGTGCACGGTGTGGGGCATTTTATATTGGTATGACTACTAGGTCTCTAGGTGTAAGAATAAAAGAACATTATTATAGTATTAAAAAACAAGACAAAACTAATGCTTTTTATAAGCACACCATTAAATGCCCAGAATATAACAAATTTTTACTTTCTATCCTTGAACAAGGAATTAGTGATTTAAGAGGAGGTTATTTGAAAACTTATCTTGAACAAAGAGAAACATTGTGGCAAATTAGATTAAATTATGACAAAGAACCTGATATGAATGATGCTGTCAACATTAAATGTTTTGTAAAAAGACCGAAGAGTCTATATAAGGAAGTAACATCCTGTTTTTTTAAATTTAAATGAAATAATTGTTTAATTTGGACTATGTGCCTATTGGTGGGGATGGAAATTAATTGTATTTTTAAACTGTGGAGTATCGCTTGTTTAAATACATTCTGATGAATATTTTGTACGAAAGTGTGGATTAAAGGTTTTATTACTCTAAAAACTGAGTGGAGTATACTTTGCTTTCTGCTTTTCCAGTTTCTGGATTTGGTATTTGTTTTATTCTGGACATTTAGTTCTTCAAAGTGGAAATGGATGATGATGGAGCAGGGGGTTAATTCAAGAAATAAGGAAAGAGTGTGATTTTGGACATAGACCTTTAAGGAGAATAACAAGTCATAAAGAATATTATATTCATAAAGTAGCATAAAGTATTCTAAGAACTAAGCCAAGACAGGAATGGAGAAAGGAGATTCTGCTGATAGGGGTGACTGCAATTAGGGAACAAATAATTAGACAGGGAAAGGCAATAGAATGGGAAGAGACCAAGAATACATTTGGATTGCAAACTACAGATTGAATTCTCTATTTGGGGTTGATATCAGAGTGTAGGCAAAGGGAATAGGATAGGAGAGTCCTAAATGAAAGAACTGCAATGGTTGAGTTTTTAGTTGAATCTAGAACAGAAGATGCTATTGAAAAGGTGTGTAATTTAGTTTTATTTAAAGATAGCCAGTGCACTTTTTCTTAAGGCTAAATGTTAATGTTTTCTGAAAGCATACAAGCTGTTTCCACATCTGGGAAGGAATAAAGATAAGACAAGAACATAAAGCAATTTGTGTAAGTAGGAGCAAAAGCTGTAACATGTGACCTAGTATGGATAAACTTAATTTTAAGTAAGGTAATGCCCGTCAGTACAGCTGTCAGTTTGGAACAATTACTCCTATCAGGAGGATTAAACTTCATTATTTGAAAATGTACATAGTTTTTTGTTTGTTTTAAGTTAATAGGTTATGGGGGTGTTTGTTTTTTGTTTGAGGGTTTTCATTAAAACAAAAAGTCTTCTAAAATGTGACATTGGTTGAAATGGAGATGACAAGTAATAATGGTATGAAGGCTCAACCTGCCAAATGTTAGTGGGTGCATTTAACAAAAAACGGGAATAGACATTTAAAAAAGCTGTCATATATATATATATATATATATATATATATATATATATATATATATATAAATGTATATATATATATATATATATATATATATATATATATATATATATATATATATATATATATATATATATATATATATATATATATATATATATATATATATATATATATATATATACATATATATATATATATATATATATATATATATATATATATCAGGTGAGAATAATAACTTCTTAGCATAATGGCTACACTATCCACATTATTTTGGAAAGTGAATGGCCTCACAGGTGTAGGCAAAAGGGAAAAAGAGTAATGAATTATATTCAGAAATGCAGAGTGTAAACAGCAGTGGAGGAGACACGTGGAAAAAAAGAAAGTGTGTTAATTTGCTAATGAAAGGATTTCAGGATGGATATTCAGCAGAATATCGGGGACAAAGGAAAGGAGAGTACTTATACGAATTGCCAGAGAAGCTCCAACAGTGATAGAAGAGAGGAGAAAAGATAACAATGGTAGATTTGTGGTAGTATGGGTCTACTGGCAAATAAGGAAGATTACCCTGGCATGTATTTATATTCCACCTAAAACTGCTATTACTGAGATTAAGAAATTTTTGGGAGAAATAATCAGCTTTCAGTAGGGAATACTACTTGTAGTGGGGACTGGAACTTGATTTGCAACATTGAGGATGTATCTGAGGGATCTAGAAGTGAAATATAAAAAAGGTGGGTAGATTTCTGAAGAAATTTATGAAAATAGTTGGTATAAAAGATATGAATTCAGTAGTAGGAACTCAGACAGAAATTACATATCATTCCTCGTAGTACAATAACTGGGCTAGTCTAAACAGAAATGGTATTTTACAGGGACGTGGATTTAATTGAAAGCTTTGACACACACATCCATAACTATTTCACATCATGCACTGATACAAACTAATATAAAAATGTAAGGTAATGAAGTAAAAATGAGACACTACGTACTTGTTAAAAAGAGAGGAATTTAAGGAATAGGTAGTGGACATTATTTAAGAAGTCACTAGCGAATATAGATATTTCTTTGGAAGTTATATCTACAGAATGGGATAAAATGAAAGAGGAGTTTTTAATAGTGAAAAAATAAAAGAAAAAAAGACATGGTTAAGAAGTAACAAGAATTGTTTACAGGGGCTGACAAAGGTTAAAGTATTACAAAATGAGGGGAATCTCAGAGAACAAAAAGAGGTGCAACTGTAGAGTGCAAACAAAAATAAGGGATAATCTGGTAAAATTGCTGTTAAGCAAATTTTTTTTGATAATAAGACTACAGCACAAAAACGTTTAGCACGACTTAAGCAACATAAAGTAGAAAGGGTTGTTGCTAAACCTAGGAGTCTATAACAAGAACAAGAATTGGTGATCCTGTAGAAGTATTAGAAATATTTCAGAAATTTTATGAAAACTTGTATAAAGCAGAGAGATGTGGGAATCAAGAAAAAGCACACATGGAAATATTTATGAAAGACTTAAGTATGCCAAGGTTAGAGGTAGATGAAGCTCAACAATTAACAGTTAATATAGGAGGAGATGAGATAAAAATAGTGACGTATAATCAATCTGCAGGAAAAGTTTGTAGAAATAGATGGTATTCTTATGGAAGTTTGAAAGCTAGGAGGAAAGAAAGTGATAAAGATCTTGAAGGTTTTGTTTAATAGTATTTTAAAAGGAAGGGAAGCACTAACATCCTGGAAGAAAGCTGTGATGGCTGTAATACCTAAATATGAAAAACCCATCAGAACCAGCTTCATATAGGCCCATTTCTATTTTAAACCATGATCATAATGTATTTATGTATATAATAGCTACAGGAATGGCACTGGTGTTGACAAAAATGATAGATATGGATCATTGTGGTTTTGTGGAGGGGAGGCAAGCATTTGACAACCTTAACAGAACAATGATGATCCAGAAGGAAGCAGATTGTAAGTAAATACCACTATTGGTGAGTCTTGATACAGAGAAAGCATTTTTCAGAGTAATATGGGATTGTATGGATAGGGTGATGTAAGCACTGTATTCTGTGATGCAATAATAAAGTTAATTAGGAGGATACATGAGGGACTGGAAGCAAAAATCAAATTGGGACAGTTCTTCTCTGACAAATTGTGTCTGAAAGGAGGAACCAGGTGGGGCTGTCCTCTTTCCCCTTGGTTATTTGCTTTATATTTAGAGCCACTGGCAATGAAAATAAGGCACTCAGAAATTCAATGATATAATTGGTAAGGTAATCAAAAAAGTTGGTTTTATTTGCAGGCAATATTATTTTGTGTCTCATAAAACCAGAACAGGACATCTATGATGTGGAACCTTTGGAGACAGTTTCAAGTCTTTTCAGGATATAAAATCAATGAAGATAAAACAAAGACTATATCAGTAAGCTAACTACCCACACATGAATTTATTCAGCAATACCCGTATTTATGGGGATACAATAAAATGAAGTATTTAGGAATTTGGATTAAAAAGGATTCTATTATGGTAACTAAGGATATGCGGAAAAAGACTAAAAAGTTAATGCAAAATCTGAGAAACTGGAAACTCTTGTTTATGGATATGGATAGTAAGATACAAGCAGTGAAAATGTTTTTAGTCCCTTTAATTTTATATACAGGCAAGCATATTTTTATCAACCAGAGGAGAAGTTGTGGACAATAATTAATAAAGAGTTGAAGGACTTTATCTGGAAGGGGAAAAGGACAAAGGTCAATGGGATAAGCAGATCTTTTTAATAGAACTAGGTGGTTTTGGATTATCTGACCATAAAGGATATTTCAGAGCTACACAGTTAAGGCTTATATACATAGCACAAGCAGAAAGCCATAATTGAGAGTGGAAGGGGATGATGAAGTAGGGTGAAATTCAAGAAATAATGAGGGAGTGGGATTTTTGGATGTAGATCCTCATGGAGAACAACAGCTATACAGAATATTGTATTCATAAAGTAGCAAGAAGTATTCTAAGAACTAAGCCAACATGAGAATGGAGAGCTTGCAGATAGAGATGACTGCAACTAAGGGTACATAAAATAGGCATGGGGGGCTGGAATTTACTGGAGAAAACTGGCAAAGGAATAAAGGTATTGGAATCAAATAATTATACAGGGAAGGGTAACAGAATGGGAAGAGGCAAAGAAGACATTTGGACTGGAGGCTAGGGACTATCTTTCCTATAAGGGATTTGTATCAGAGTATAGGCAAAGAGAAAGGGAAAGGGAAAGGGGGATCCTAAGTGAAAGACCTGCTCTGTTAGAGTTTTTAGTTGAATTTTGGATATAGGCAGCTGCTAAAAATGGTAAATTAGTAGGCCATATAAAATATTGCAGAATAACTACAAAAATCAATCTGAGTAAGTTAGGAAAGATTTGGAAGAGAGATTGGATAAGTAATTCACAAGGAAGCAATGACAGGACACATGTATGGCTCCTAAATATGCAACTGAGTCTAGAACATTTAGGATTTTTGCTAGGAAGTGTTTGCATAGGTATTTTTATACCCCAAGCAGACTAAATAATTTTTCCTCAGATAGATGGCAAATGTTGGAGATGTGATGGGAGAAGCAGGATATAAACAGGAACTTATGCTTTTGGAGTATAATGAGTTGGCAGACTTTAAAAATTCCTTGCAGAGTATTCTGTCAGAAATATTGGGTGAGTAAATGGGTATAACTAAGGAAATATTTTTTTTAACTGGGATACAGGATCTGAATTTCCTAGAGATAGTAAGGCCTTGTTAAATTTAGTTTTGATGGCAGCCAAAAAAAGCAATTACTAGAACATGGAAATTAAAGTCTAAACTAACTCTATTTGAAATACTGAATATTGTAACAGAGATAAAAGAAATGAAATTTGGATCTTTAGAAAAGAATAGGAGCAAATACTATAAAAAAATGGAAACTGTGACAACAATACTTGCAGAATAATGCTTTGGAGGAGGAGTGAGGTTTTAGGGAAGGCAGGAATTGAGCAATTTATGTAATGGTTGACTGATGGTAATTGTTCAAAAGAATATATGTGATGTATAAAGATTGTAAATGGGAACATGTTAATATAGTTTGTTTTCTTTTATATACATTTATGTTTGCCTGAGTTTTAAGTGATAATTCAATAAAGGTGTTAAAAGACTCTTAATCTCTAAAAACCCTGTCACCTGCTTCTCAGGAATCAGCTAGGGATTAGCACTACTGTTTTGCTTCTAATGACAGAAGCAGCAAATGGACTTTTTCCTTAGATGAGTATAGCTGTGGTAAGACCAGCAACCAGTAGTAGCCAGATAGTGGTCAATAGGTGAGTCATCAGTATTTATCATTCTTGGCAAAACAAGACTTTTTACTAAGTGCTGCTAGATTAGCCACCATGTCAGCTGTCTTCAGAGCATCACACTAACTACTTCAGGGTTTTCTACAGTAGTCTCTATCCAGACTCTGAGTACTACAACCCCTACAGTCCTCTACTCAGAGGCAACATAGCTCATCTGTCTTCTCTCACCCTATCTGTGGCTAGTCTTATGCTTACAGCCTATTCATTGCCTTTGCCAATTAATAGTACAACCTCCAAGCACTGTAAACATTAAAGAAACATAAAGGTAAACCTCTCACATTAGACAACTATCAGTAAATGTCATACATCCACAGCATCACGTGTCACAATACATCACTAAGTCCATGACATTTGCTGCGGCCATAACGAAAATTTTACCAAAGCCTCCTACAACATAGTCTAAAGGGTAACAGCCTCTACAGCACAAAGCAACACCTACTCATTCTGCACTCCCACATACTACAACTCCACAAAGATCACCTAAGAGTCACCAGGAAGCCTAAGCCTGTAAGGCTCACAGAGTCTGAAATATCTCAGTCATAGCTGACTCTGTAGTTAAACAGAGAGACTTCACATTTACCAGAATAGGCCAGAACAGGGTGACTGTAAGCTGCTTATCTGGTGCCAGGATTTATGATGTCACACGGTTCCTAAGTTCCCCTAAAACAGATAGATATGACTATGACCTAATAGTGACTGCTGTGGAAGTGAATGATCTGAGGTGCTCCAGCCAGATGGACATGTAGGGAAGCATGATGGAACTTAACACGCACATCTTGAAGACAGGAAAGACACTGGTCCTGACTAGTATATTGCTTTCACCAAGAGTGTTACCAATATACCAAGATAAGATAATTGTCTTTTAATGATTGACTATGTAGTTGGGGGTCATTTTAAGAGTAGATAAGATGTGACACCCTACCACAGGCCCAGTAATCAAGGAGCCTCAATTCTCACCATTAGCACCAGTGGGAGATGTACATTGGGAGGATGACAAGTTACACACACAGTATTTCCAGATGCAGCTCTTTGCATCAAGTGCAATTCCCTTAAGAGCACACAGAGACCACAGTCAGTCAGGGGCTGGTTTCTCCCTCTTTCCCAATAAGACTCCCCACTGGCACAGCTATAGAGTTGAGATCTCAGCTGAGTGGCCAAACCAAGACCTCCAGCATCCTCTCTGTCCAACCAGTGCTTCGTGTCCCTGCCCAAGTAGCTGACACACACACTGTTTAAGGTTTGATTTATACACATGCACACACCTGGGAAAGGCTGGCACAGGTTTACTAGCTATGCCTCCTTCTGCCCAGATTATATGGTTGCTATTACTGCCACCAGCCAACTCTTTATCAACTACTTTAAGGCCCTTAACAAAGGGTGCCCAATTTTACTGTGTAATGTTACTGTTAATACAAATGGTAGTTTCACAAAGAGCAAGGTTATTAGGAGTGGCCTACACAGTGTCACCAAATAAATATGCAAGTACTCTCAGAACTTAAATATGTCTCACAAATATCAGCCACAATGAAAGGTTTAAATATATTTAATAATAAATAATAAAAGAACAAGAAAATACTCATTATATAATCACAGTGACATAGTTTCATAGTTTCATAGTATAGTACTAGGCTATCTGCCCTGGGGCATTTGTAAGCCTAGCCATAGTGATGTGGCATTTGCTACCCCATGAAATGGTACAAAAAATGTACAGAATAAATTTAGAATACTGTGCCTCTGTCTAGTAGTAACACAATGAAGGTCCCCTTATATAATATAATTAGTTTACTGTTGCCCCTGTCTAGCAGTGACACAGATGTGACCCCTGGGGTAAACTTATGATCTCCCATCCACTCATCAAGATTTCTCTTGAAGAGAGTCAGTGAGGGGCTCTGCCTAATACGAACTGGGATCTTGTTCCAAAGCATGGGAAGCCTCTGGGTTATGCATCTATCCCTCCAGCATGTCCTATTCATACTTGTGCTGAGGTTTAAGTCTTTAGCTCTCGTGGTCCTGATGGATTTGGATTTTTTGACGTGGAGCATGTCCATCAGATCCTGATTGGACATGGCCTTGTACGTCAGGCAGAGATCACCTCTGAGCAGGTGGTATGCTACTGAATAGAGCTGAAGTTTCTTTAGTCTGGCAGAATAAGACATATGTTGGAGACCCTTGATCCCCTTGGTGAGGTAATTCTGTGGTCTCTCCAGCTGTTGCAAATGCCAGGTGAGGTACATACCAAATGGGGCATTATACTCAATCATGGGTCTGATGAGGGAGAAATATAGGGGTACAATGACATTCTTGGATCTGGATGTGAATCCCTTCATGATGAGGTGTGCAAGGTAGAATGTTTTTCTAACAACTTTGTCAACGTGGGTGTCAAATGAGAGGTCGCTGTCGACTTGGGTCCCTAGGTCTCTGATTACTTTTTCCATACTCAGTGGGTTGCTGTCTATGTGATAATTTGTGGGTACTTTGTTTTTCCCAAAGGAGATGACTATACATTTTTTGGCATTTAGTTTAAGGCCGTGACTCCGTCACCAGTTGTCCGTTTCTGTGAGGCCTTTTTGTAGGATGTGTGTGTCTGCTGGTGTATCGACTATGGCGCCTAGTTTGCAGTCATCTGTGAACTTTGTCAGCCACAGCCCTCCCATGTTTTCTTTAACATCTGAGAAATAAATGCCGAACAAGAGGGGTCCCAGGACAGAACCCTGTGGGACACCACTTGTGACTGGCTTTGAGTCTGACATTGCTCCAGCGATTTTAACTTTATGGGTTCTGTCCTTTAGCCAGTTTGCAACCCATCTAGTGACATAAGGGTTTACTTTTAAGCTGTTGAGCTTATCTATGATGCCTGAGTGGGGTATTGTGTCGAAGGCCTTAGCCAAGTCCAGGTATGCTGTATGGACTGCTTTGCCCTCATCAATGGCTCTAGTGACTGTTTTGAAAAAGTCAACCAGGTTTAAAAGGCAGGATCTGCCCTTTACAAAGCCGAACTGGGTGGGGTCAAGTGTCTGTAGGTCCCCTATGTCTCTGTTTATGAGTTCCATAATGATTCTTTCCATAGCTTTGCAGACCAGGCTGGTTAAGCTTATGGGGCGGTAGTTTCCAGGGTCTGTAGAGGCACTCCCCTTGTGGAGTGGGACCACTGTTACTGTACGCCAGTGTTCAGGTACATATCCCGAAGTAAGGCTAAGGTTAAATAGCATTTTTATGTGTGTCTTGGAGTTCACGTAACACGCAACCCGGGATACCGTCAGGTCCCATTGATGCTGTGTTTTTTGTTTTGTTTAGGGCGGTTCTCACTTGGACATCTGAGATGACAGGGAGATTACATTCAGCTGGGATAAGTATTTCTTCTTTTGGGCGTGAAGGAGGGGAGAAATTTGCACTGAACCTGTCAGCCAGAATGTTGCCAATATCTGTGGGTTCAGTGTATTTTTTGTTGTTTTGAACCAACTCTGAGCATATCTGAGGGTTTCCGCCCAGGTTTCTAACACAGCTGAAGAAGGCTTTGTGGTTATCTTTAGTGTCCTTAGCGATTTTTCTCTCAAAGTTGGCCTTGGATGTTTTTATGAGAGAATGTAGTTTTCTGCTAATGTTGATCAGAGATGTCTTCCCTTCATGAGATTTTGCTCTGACGTGAAGTAGCTTCCTTCTTTTGTTATACAATTTGTTTATGGCTGAGGTCCACCAGACAGGACGCTTACCTTTGGTGGAGAGGGACTTGGATTTGTTTGGGATTGCATGATCCATGCATTCTTGGAGATGTCCATAGAAAGCATTTGTGAAGGATTCGGCATTGAGGGATGTGGTATCCACTGGCACAGTGGGCTTAAAGGATACCATCTCAGTCTTAAGAAGAGTGAAGTCTGCTTTTGAGAAGTTTTTCACTGTGGTCTTTTGTGCTGGGGGTGGAGGTGGGATATGTATATCCAGGGTGATTAGTTTGTGGTCAGATCTCACTAGTGAGGGGTATACTTCCGGTGTGGAGCATTTTGTCCCCATGTTTGTGATGATCAGGTATAGTATATTATCTCCCCTAGTGGGAGAGGTGACTAGTTGTTCCAGTGCATTTGAATTTATGAATTCCAGGAACCTTTGGGCTAGGGTACTAGGGCTAGAATAATGTATCCAATCTATGTTTGGGTAGTTGAAGTCTCCCAGTATGATGGTATTTTGTGATACATTCATATCCTCCAATGTCTTCAGGAAGGCTGAGTGGGGTTCTTGAGATTGGGAGGGTGGTCTGTAACATGCTACCAGTTGTATAGCAGTTTTGCCTATGGTTAGTTGCACCTGTATGGTCTTTGATGCTTCATGTGTTGCTACTAACCTGGAGGTGTGGGTGTCCTTGATGAATATGGACACTCCCCCTCCCTTTGTGGTTCGGCCCGGGTTTTGGGGCCGAAAAGCATGATACGAGGTATAGCCTGGTAGCACTGGGGTGCTCTCAGGAGCCTTGAACCAGGTTTCAGTTACTGCACAGACGTTGATGTTCTCCATGCTGAGGAGTGCATCAAGTGCCTGCATCTTGATATTTAGACTTCTGGCGTTGAGCAGCATTACCCTTAGTTTTTACATTTTGTTTTCTAAGGAGGTGGGTTTGTCTTTTGAGCCTTGCCTAAAAAAGGCACTATGGGGGTGGCAAGAGCCTTAGCCAATATCCGGAAGCCCAGTGGTGACAGATGTAAGCCATCCCTTGGGCAGCGTGGCTTGTCCAACATGTCATCCCAGGCAGACAGACATTGGATCCCCTTAGAATGACACCAGTACTTGAGCCAATTGTTAAAGCTGATCATCTTGTCTTTGTATTGTGGTATCATTCTTGGTGAGGGCAAGATGCTGCTCAGGGTCAGGGTCATACCAGCCTGGGCTACATAATTGGAGAGCTCCTCTATGTCTCTTTTCATGTAGTCCAGGGAGGTACGTCTCAGGTCATTCACACCAGCATGGACAATGACGGAGTCATATTTGTACTTGCTTTGGAGTGACTTGAGTTCATGTGTTATGTGGTGGATCCTAGCTCCCGATAGACAGCTCACAGTCACCTTCTCCTTGTTCAACCTGGTCAGCGGGACATCAGTGTGTCTGACTATAGAGTCACCTATTACTAGTGTATCAGGCAAGGTGTTTGGCCTTAAGGGCTGTGATTGGTTGACACACTGATTTATTGAAGTATGTGTTGCATGTGTTTTGTTTTGAGGTGGTGGATTTTTGGATGTCTGCTTTGGGAGCCTCTGTTGTTTTGGTAAGTATTTTATTAGAGCCTCCGAGTATGTCTTTGTGTTTTTATGTGTTTGGTTTGCAGTTGTGGTAGGTCTATGTGGGACTGGGATTGTTGTGTGTGTGGTTGCCATCTCCTCCTGTCTGGTCATGCCAGCCCTGAGTTGAGAGAGTTCAGCCTCCAGTTTGGCTATATAGTTGCATCTCTCACATGTATTTGTGTTTGTTGGGAGGAGGAGAGGGTTGTCTGTGTACATGAGACAATTGTAGCATTGTCTCAAGATACCCAGATTGATGAGATGAATTGGAGACGACGCCAGTAATCTACCACTCGACATGCTAGAACAGTATAAGGGAGTGCTGTACCTTTAAGGGAAGTGGATATTCACAGGGGTGGTAAGTAGATGTAGTGCTTTACTTAGTACGAGAGTGCTTACTTACTAGAGAAGTATTGAGAACAAGTGCTAGGCTTATAATATAGTGAGTAGTCTGGTTATACTAAGAGTAGAGCTTCCTTAAGGGAATATTTGAAGAGCAGACTTGGCGGAGCCAGAAAAAGTTTAACCTTGTTTAACCGGCGCTGCGCTATGCACACAACTGCGCAAAGCCGTGCAAACGCGGATTTTAAACAGTGAACTACAAAAGAGCTAGAAATGGTCCAAAACAACCAATTACTACAGCTTCTTGTGCTGAGGTCACTTCCTACAGGGACAGGTAGGCTGCTCAAGGCTCCCCACTCCCACTGGTGAGCAAAGAAACTTCCTTCTATCCAAGTAAGGTAATGGACAACACAGGAACTACACCACAGCCCAGAATACAGCAATGCCTGTAAACTGGTCTAAACTAGTCGAGGAGAGGCGGGAAAACAAGGATTATTTTTTTGTTTTTTTGGTAGAAATACACAGAAAATGCAGAAACAGTGATAAATTAGTTACACAGGCTAGCACACTTTAGTGGGCAGCCTCCACAGTTAAATTATCAGTTTCAGTGAGAATTTAACTGTGTAACATCAGAGTTCAAAATCACAGGAAATATTTAAAACAACATTGCAGGACAGTCACAAATAAATAACTATATCTAAAAGAATTACTGTACCCTAGTTAACTTACATCAGAGCAAGCAAGGTAGATGTGGTAAATGGGTCTTCCAGCTGATGTCATGTCAAAGACAAATCATACAGAATACTCAGTATCTCTCAGAGACTTCTCATATTAATATCTCAGATATTACCGTTGGGATACTTGCAGGAATGACATAATTTCTTATCTGACTTCAGTTCCCAGGCTCAAAACAACCATTGATGCCAGCTGGTAGCATTTAGCATCTACCTGTGAAATTACATAGACCTCAGATCTTTTGGCAAATGTGAAAGTCGTAAAATAATTTATATTCTTCCACATTTAAAGACAATACAAAAAATGTTTCTAGTACAGACATTATGTCTCTTGTTGCACTGAAACTGAAAGATAACATCTTTTTATGGCCCAGCCATAAAGTAATTTAATTTCAACTATTTTTCTGAAGTTTTGCAAGTTGACCTCCTGTGTTCTAGTTTCCCCTGTTAAAATATATACATTTAAACAGTTACAGTAGAGTATATACAGTTCTGTAGATACATCTTAGCTCAGTACTTTACAAAATATCTCTTCTTTGTAAAATACCTTTTCAACACATGCTTCTGTACCAGCAGTTTGATATACACATAATAGAGTTCTAATACAGTTGTAACACAAGCATATGAATCATGTTGATATTCATAAATGGCATATAATTATTTACAAAACTCCAGATTGCTGGGCTGGCAGTATCTCTTTTCATGGCAGAAGATTTCTTCCTTTGCCAGGGATGGCTTACACCTCTCATACCAAGACATCTACATGTTTGCTAAAGCCTTTCTGCCCCCATAATGCCTTTTTTAAGCAGTATCTCCCTACTGGCCATTCCTACAGTGCACGCAAACTACATAGCAGAACACTTAAAAAGTTAATGTATTTCCACATAACAAACAAACTAAATAGCATACCACTTAAAAAGGTAATAATGCAACAGGTGTTGCATCAACATGCATTTTCTGAACAATATTCATTTTATTTATTTTATTTTACATTTGTTGACCGGGCTGGTCCAACTGGATATATGTTCATTTTCAGCAGAGGCCTGGGGAGAAAAGTTCCAAGTCAAAACATTAATACACATTACAAAACATTAACAAACAGAGATACAGATTTAGCTCAGAGATAAATAATAATAGCATTAGCATATTTTTACAGTAACAACAATAAGCAATTAATTACAAATAGAGGGTGTTCAAATTGGGGATGAATGCAGAAAAGTAAGTTTAAGAAAGATTTTATACAGGATAAATGAAAGTACTAGGAGCAAGTTGCAGCTAGTCAGGGTTTGTACAGGGGCAGAGCCAGTGAGTCATGAGGTGGGTTTTGAGTTGGGATTTGAAACAGGGAAGAGAAGAGAAGAGATAGCAGTGAGGTTGGCAGGGAGTTCCAGGCTTTTCCTATTGAGTTAGAGAACAAGAAGTCACCTGTCAAGTTGTTGGATTTACAGGTTGATATAAGAAGTTTGTTAGAAGAACGTAGACTTTTGAGGTTGCAATAAGAAGTAATAAGGGTAGTAAGTATAGGGGTGTTGGTAGGTTTGTAGAGGATTTTATGGGTTAAGGAGAGCTGGTGAAATAAGATCAGATTTTGCAGCTCAAGTCATCCCAATTGTTTTAAGTTAAAGCAGTGGTGAGTTCTAAAGATAGAGCCAGAGGCAAATCTGTCAATATTGTTGTAGGCAACAGCCAGTTTGGTGAGGTTAGTTTTGGACAAATATATGTATATAGGGGAGGCATAAAGGAGGGTAGAAATCAGATGGGAATGGGCAATGGTAGTTCTGGCAAGTGGTGTAAGAAATGGTTTAATTCTAAACAGGGGGCCTAGTTTTCTGTTAACTAATTTTATAGTGTTGTTAATGTGAGAATCAAAGCATAGGTTGTTGTCTATCTCTACTCCGAGGAGCCTGGTGGAAGGGTCAGGTGATATGTTGGTGCCATTTCTAGACAAGACAGAGAAGTAGACTGGTGGGGGTTTACGGGTGGGGGAGAAAAGTAACAATTTGGTTTTCTTTGCATTTAAGATTAAGCATTGTTTTAGGAACCATGTTTCAACGTTTTGGAAAGTCTGTTGGGTGATAGAGTGCAGTTTGGAGGGGGATGAGGCAGAACAAATCAAAGTAGAATCATCCGCATATTGTATACAGGTTGCAGAGGGAATACTGGTATGAAGATCATTAATAAAGATAGGGAACAGAAGGGGGCCAAGTATTGAGCCTTGGGGGACTCCAAGGGTAATGGGAAGGAGGTTGGATAAGTTGTTTTGCCAACGCACTGCCTGTTGTCTGTTATGAAGATATGACTTGAACCATTTTATAGTTTTAGGGTCGATTGCAAAAGTTTTAAGTAAGTTTATCAGTATATGGTGATTGACCATATCAAAGGCTTTGGATAGGTCAATAAAGAGAGCAGATGTGAGTATGTTATTATTTCGTTTTTTGTTGATGCAGTCAGTAAGGGAAAGGAGGGCTGAAGTGGTGCTATGGAAAGGCCTGAAGCCATGTTGACAGTTGGCTAGTAGGTTGTAATTTAACAGGTGATTAAGAAGTTGTTTTTGGACGCATTTTTCCATGGTTTTAGCTAGGGGGAGAGTAAGGCTATGGGACGGAAGTTAGAGAGTTCTGTTGAGATCCCACCTTTATGCAGGGGAATGATATGTGAGATTTTACAGACTGAAGGAATGTAGCTTTCAACAAAGGTTCTGTTAATCAGAATGGAAATGGGATAGGCTAATGGTTTGGCTGTAATTTTTAGATACTGAGCGGGAAAAAGGTCAGCAGAAGGAGAGGAGGTTTTAAGCTTGTAGAGAAGAGAACAGATAAGTGATGTGGGTACTGGTTGAAGTTGAAAAGTGGGAATAGAAGTGTAAGAGGAGGAGGACTGAGAGGAGATAGTGGGGGCTAGTTGATTAGCTAGAGACTGGACACTTTCAGAAAAGAAGGTATTGAAGGCATCAGCAGTTTGTTTTGGGTTGTTTTTGGAAGTGTCTGAGGGGCACGGGGTGTCAGAGTGACCAGGCTTTAAGAGAGTATTTATTCCTGCCCAGAACGTTTGAGGATTTTGTTGGTTAGCTTGTTGTAAATGGTAGAAATATTTTCTTTTATCTAGAAGTACAGCTTTTTAGTGGAGTTTCTTATTTTATGAAAGTTAAGTTGGTCGGAAGGATCTTTAGTGCTACAAAATTTGCTCCAGAGTTTATTTTTCAGGATAATTTTATGCCTCATATCTTTTGATAGCCAGGGGGCAGGTTTTGGGCTAATTCTGATAGATCTTAAGGGAGCATGAGAGTCTAGAATAAAAAGGAACTTTGAGTTGAAGTATGAAACTTCAGTGACTGGATTATTACCTGTAATCCTCATTGATATACCAGAAAATCAAAATACTTCACTTGAAGGGACAGGGTAAAAATATGATGCAAAGTCAGGGACATTCTGCAAAATTCTGGACAGCTTAGAAGTATGAACTAGAAGAACATGAAGAGGGTCCTCAGCTTTTAAAAGTTGTTGGTTTACACTGAACTGTAGAAAACCTGTCAGAATAAAGTAAACAGATGTGAAAGATGTGGGTAACTTGCCTAATAATCTGGCTGAGATACTGACTCACACTGGTCATCCTGAGCAATTTAGTGTAACAGGGGGTGATAACAGGTGCCTTAAAGAGTGCCCAGTACAAAAATATCTGAAGAAACTGATAGAGCAGATGTGATAAATGTATCTGAGTAATGGATATGTTCAAACAGACCATTGCATAGGGGTCTATACAAACTAATACATTAAGACAGAGTAATGGGCAAGAGGTGCAAAATGTGATGAATAAAGCCTTAGAGCATGAACGGAAGTTTGTGATAAAATCATGGATCTCTAATGTTAATTTGTGTAAAACTCAAATTTTCTAAAACAAACATTGAAGTTCTAGATATAAGAACACTCTCTATAACAGAAAAAAAGTTGGCTTAAATCACATATTTTAGGTGCAACCTATGCCGTGTAAGAAAAATCAGATATGTTGTGTGGCTCAGAGTTTTGCTTTTAATGGTCAAGACAATGGCATAGTTTTAAGCAAGTACTCAGTGAAACTTGGCTATAATTTTAATAGCTTTATACCAAAGTAAAAGAGTAAGATAACATAACTAAAAGTATGAGTGAGTAAGCCTGTACCACTACCGATAGTAAAAGAGTGTCCCACTTACAATTGTCTTAGTGATATGCAACTGACTGAAACAGAGGGACAACAGAATATGTTATGAACAAGTTACGGTGTGAAACTCAACAGCTGAATAAGCTTAAAACCGATCAAAATAAAGCATGGTTCAAATCATGTAATTTTGTAAAATACAAGAGAAGAAGTAATACTGTACTAATAATAATAACAATAATAGTATAGTGCATGGAACTGATTACTTTCCCATATTAAGAAAAAGAAAATAGTTAAGCACTTCTGTAACATGAAATCCAATCCTAACAACTGTTAAGCACTACCCTAAGCACTGTTAAGTTTGGATCTCGCCCTAGGCATTAAAACCTAACAATACCAGCCAGCAAACAGAGGCAGAATTTAAAAAAAACTTTGTTTCTGCCTGCTGTCTGGGCCAGTAATATGTTTCTAACTTTCTCTCAGCTTCTTTCCCTGACATATGCAAGTGTAGCTGTCTGTTTGACAATGCCCGCTAAGTACTTTATGGATTAAAAAGCCATCAAAATACTAAGAGCTTTTTTCTCCTTTTCTTCTGTAACTAGTAGTACATGCAGCAGATAAAACTCTATGCACTACGAAGAATTATAATCTGATCTCCACGATTATGCATTCTCTACATGGAATCCAAGATTCACTTCTCGAGTTTCATTCTCAAGGTGAATTTCTTGGTATCCTTATCTCAAATACATAATATTACAGTTATGATCAGATACCCAATCATAATCATCTATAGCATAGCCTTAGCTCAACTGGTAGAGGCACAGACTTTAACACTAAAGGCCCAGAGTTCAAGTCTCTCATACACTGAGGGGAAGGAACTATTCCTTATAAGTTGTCAATAAGCCAACACTTGATAAACAACAAAGTGTAAAAATGACAAAGAATAATCATAAAATAAACTGCACCAGTTTAGCAACTGGGACATGTATTTTTCAGATGGGAGAACTGCGCACAATGAACTAGCTTAAATAAAAAAACTGATTCTTAAAGTTCAAACACAAACTGCTCAATTTCAAAGTGAAAAAAATTGACTCTCACTTGTTACAAAGAGTTCAGATCCCTGAAAGTTGTCTAATTGAAACTAAAACTAAATACCAAAATCTGCAAGCAGTGAGTGCATTTCTAAATAAAGTTCAGAGGACAATGAAAGTCTGAAAAAAAAAAGCTTATAAAGTCACAGCCTATGAAAAGTGAAAAAGCAAATAAAGAAGAGGAATTAGTTCCAGTTTGTAACAAAGCTAGTATTTACAGTCAAAATTCTTAAGAAATATCAAGGGGAATTAGGAAAAGAAGGGTAGAAATTTTTAATTGGGAGAGCAATGCATTTACATAAGAAACATGATGAAGGAATTACAGAATGAAAGCAAGCACCAGTCCTTTCATTTTAACCAGACAACACCCTATGCCAGGGAAAATATAAAGTCTATGCTGCACCGAGAAATGAAAGTACACAGCTGAGACAGCAGTGCACTTCTGAAAGGATAATAAATTATAATGAAGTACAAAGAAACTAAAGGGAGTTGATGCAGAAAAAGAAACACTTGCATCTGTAAAAGTAGTGTAAAACTGCTTGTTTTGGCATCAGCTAGGAGTAAATGTTGCATATGAAAGAGGCATGATAATGTTTCTCCTCAAGTTTCACTGGGGAAATAAAGATTCAGGGAACCAAATGGTTATAGACAGATTGACATGAAGGAAAGGAAGTTGTCTGATCAGTCCGACAGCACAGATGAGAAGGTCTGTACACATTTCTAGCAGAATGGGGATGCCTGAAAGAATGGTTACAAATTGTAAAGGTATTCTTGGTAATACACTTGCTTGTCCTACTGTAACAATTGCATCTGATAAGCTTGACTGCAAAAGGTGGGTGTGCAAATCTAAACAGGATGTTTGTCTTGTTTTTTAAAAAGAGACTACAGTGACCTTTCTCTTTGGACTGGAAAAGACAGATGCCAAGAACATGGTGTGTGCAGTAATTTAACGGATGAAGCTTGTAAACAGTTATTGGCATATGGACAAACAAGTGAAAGAAAAGTATTTCTTTCACAGATAATACTTATGCAAGGAGTTGTAAATGATGGGAAACCTGTACAGAGAGTTTGCATGGAAATGGATTTAAAAGAAGCCAAGGTGATGACTAACAGACATTTGTAAAAACAGTGTTAGATGTGAACATGTCTTTTGTGCACAGAACTGGGATAAGTTGCCAAAGGTGAAAATACAGCAGGACCCATGGGATCCTGTTATGAAAGAACCATAGATGATATTCCAGGAAAGTGGAGCTCCCTAAAGCATGGGTAGAGCATCTACAAATGGAGAGTAGTCTTTGTGGTGCCTGGACATTGTAGAAAGACAACATAGCAGTGAAAAGAGAAAGGATAGACCTAATGAGATGAAAACATGTCATAACACTGCTGACCTAAGAGGAGAAACTGAAAGAAAGTGTATTTTAAAGAAAGATGTGAGAAACAAATGGTCTCAGCTCCAAAGTGGGCCAGTGTTCCAAGATAGCAGTAGTACAAAAAGAAAAAGAAAAAAGAAAAACTGAGAAGGTTTAAAGGCAGATCGTATGGATAAAGACAGCCCAGGATCTTACAGCCAGCTGCCAGTCAGTCCTTAGGTCAGTTGCCCAGTATGGAGGAGAAAAGATCTTCCTCTTCTGCTTATGTCATGCCCCTTCATCTTTAAAAGGAAGAAAGGAACCAGTGATCAAAGAAGGCCTGGAATCTAGAATGGAGAATGTGTATTTGCTAACTGAAAGAAGAGTGTAGCCCAGCCTGACTGGCCACCAGAAGAGCTTCATTCAGTCTAGAGTGCAAAGTCTACTTCTCAATTCTTTGTTGACAAGATTGTATCCATCAGATCTGCTATTCTTTTACCAGCTTGCCCCAAATGTGATGCAGTAAATTCACCTTTCCCTTTAAAAGTGTCTTGGTTGGTGTTCAATATTTCCGATTTTGGCTATTTCACTATTGTTATATCTAGAATCCAAATGACAACATGCAGAACGGATGCTTACCAATCAAGACTGGCAATGGCCAGCTTTGATGTGCTGAGTCCAGTAATCTAACAAAGTTTGTTTACATCATGGAGGGATAGAATATTTTCCTCAGGCATTAAAGTGGCTTTGGTGACCTTGAACCTCAAAAAAAAAAAAAAAAAAAAGTTGGACCGTAATAACTTAGATAACTACCACCTTATTTCTATCCTCCCTTTTCTAATTCAGAAGGTTGTCAGTAAGCAGTCTTAGTATTTTTTATAGTTAGTGGACTAATAGGCCACTTCCAATCAGATGTTTGCACTTGTCATAGTACCAAGGCTGTTCTCATAAGAGTGGTCAACGATCTTCTGATAGAAAGAGATCAGCGACACTATACAGCATTGGTTCTCCTGGATCTCTGCAGCATTTAACACTGTATCCATGGAATCTTTATAGAATGCCTACATACTTACTGTGGTATTTCTGCTATGCTCTTGACTGGTTTACCTCATACTTGTCTGGCTATTCATATAGGATCTATTCAGCACTCACTGCATCTTCTCTTCACCATCTTAATTGCAGAATATCACAGGGTTCTGTCTTAGGTCGGTTATTGTTCACAAGGTATATACTTCCATAGGTTCATAGATACTTACTAGGTTATTGATCTGTGAGGATCATTAGAAGTCAAGCCCTACATTCCCATGATAGTTTAGGTCTTATATTTTGTGTATGAATAACCCAGAGTAGGCAGAAGCATGATTTGTTGGGACTTTACTGGTTGCCTTTTTCCATAAAGGAAGTGGATACTAAGCCAGGGGTGAATTTACAGTTTCCCTTCCAGTCATCCAAATTTCATTTGAATAGAATAACAGAAGTACTTTTCTTTATGCATAGTAGAGGATGGTATTCCTCTGTGATATGAATTTATCCCTCCAATATGTCCTGTTTATGTTCCAAAAGAGATTGCAATCCCTTGATCGCTTGTTTATGCTACCATTGGATTTACGAATGTGTAATAAGTCTGACAGGACAGAGTCTGTTAAGGCTCTATACATGAGACTGAGGTCACTTCTTAGTAGCCTGTATGATACCAAGAAGAGGAACAAAACTTTGCGATGGCCTGCATAGTTTTTAATTTTAGACCCCTGACTTTTTTAGTGAAAAAGCACTGTGGTCATTCCAGTTGTGCCCAGTGTTTGTACAGGTACATACAGAAAGACACATATTATCTAATGATCAGCCTAATAAGATTAGAATAAAGTGGATTGATTAATCTCTGGACTTAGACCCTATACCTTTAGAGATAAGTTGTGTGATGAAAAAGGACTTTTTTACAACACTGGATATGTGATAAATGAAGGACACTTCATTGCTGGTATAGGTTCCCAGATCCCTAACTGTGGGATCAACTTTCAGGGTAATGTTGTCCGTGTGATAGGTATAAAGGTGGTCCTTCTTTCTTGGCATTTCATTTTAGTCCATGGTTTTGACACCAGCTATATGTTGGGGAAAACCCTTCTTGCAGGATCTTGTCCTCTGGGGTGAGATGGCATCAATTTAACAATCATCTGCAAACTTAGTCAAGTAAATGCCAAAATGGAGTGGCCCAAGAACTGAACCCTGGGGTACACCACTAGTGACCGGTCTTATGGAGGAGGTAGAGCCACCCACCCTAATTTCCAGGCCTTATGGTGGATGTAGAGCCACCCACCCTAATTTCCTGGGTTCTATTTGTGAGCCAATTTGCTAGCCAATGAGTTACATAAAAGTTTGCATTTAACTTAGAGAGTTTATCTATGATGCCTGAATGTGGAATACTGTTGAACACCTTTGTAAGCTCTAGAGATGCTGTGTGTACTACTTTGCCCTCATTCATTGATTCAGTAACTTTCTAAGAAAGCCAGTCAAGTTAAATAGGCAGGATCTCCCCTTGATGAATCCAAACTGGCTTGGGTCAACCATTTGTAGGTTAACTATGTCCTTGTTTATTAATTCCATAATTATCCTTTCCATAGCCTTACAGATGAGACTGGTTAGGCTTATGGGTCTATCATTTCCAGAGTACTTTAGGAGAACTCTTAAGAAAGAAAGGGGTTAGCATACTATAGTTTGCCAATGGCACTCAGATTTATTTATTTTCTCTCAATATGCTATGGTGAGTATCTGTTCCCTGGCTGATGACCTTGAAGCCATATTGTCTTGGCTAACTATAAATTCCATAAAAACTGAATACCACAATGACTGAAGTCTTGGAAATGCATACAGCCTTCAGAGAGTCTTCTGCCATGCCACTGCACAACTATATAATGTATGGTGATAACAAGCTGGACGTTTTTAGCAAAGTATGAAACCTTGGCGTTAGTCTCGATCGCTGTTAATACTTTGGGACCGGGTGTCAGCTGCTGTGAAGTCTTCCTGTTCCATCTGTAAAACATATCCAGGATTAACATCCACAAAGAAGAAAGGGACAAGACCATGAGTAAAATCACAACCCCTTTAATGAAACTGTGACAACACACATTAAGTACTTTCATCCATTAGGATTTCATCAAAATAATCTATAACATAGAACTGAACCATTTTATAGGATTACACCGTACCTTAATTTGTTCAATGATGTGAATACATTGCCAATTAAAGTAAAACCACACCTGTAATAAAAAAAAAAAACTCGGCTGCTTATCATTTGATAAGCATGAAGCATTTTTCTTCTTTTCTTGTCCAGCTGGTCAAAAACCTTTTTGGGCCAGTCAGTCACCCCAAAATTGTAAGAACAAGAAGAGCAGATTTATAGCTTGGAATTTGTTCTTAGATGTCAAGTTTTTTCAGTTTTAATTTTAGCCTTCTAAATTGTCTTTACTGAGTTTTGTTCATATTTGCTCATGTTGTATTGTCGATCCTTCATTAGTTCTCAAATATTTATACACTCCCTCCTGATCAAGTTCCTTTATATCACTTTCCTGTTCCAGACAAATATTTTCTTGGTGCTGCAGCTTTCCTGCTTTAAATGCTGCTTTTCTACATTTATCAAGACCAAATGACATTCTCATATCATCTGAGAAAGTTCTGACCACTTCCAGTTGTGCTTTCAGCTCCTCATCTGATGAACTATACAGTTTTAATGCATCCACAAAAAGAAGATGAAAAGTCTTTTCACTTTGTTGTTGTCTGGGAGCTAAAATCTAACCATGATCTCACCTACTATGTAGACAGATTAATGGGTTAAGGACAAGACAAAAGAGTAGCAATGACAAAAAGTCACTCTGGAATATCCCCCTTTGAAGTTTTATCCCTGGAGTAATAATTTGTCCTTTATCAAGCCTTAGATGCAAAGTGATTTGTTACTGTTTCATGGACACTATAATTGATCAATTTAGGGGGTATCTTATACATCCATAAGCACTCCTTTATCCATGAATGTGGGATGCTGTCAAATTCTTTTTTTTTTTTTTTTGTAATCTGTCCATGTCATAATTTGATTCTTCCCCTTTTTAGCATTCTCCATAATGACTTTATTTAAGAACAAGTAATCTTTTGCTTCATATGACTTTATTTTGTTACCCTTTTGTTCTGTTGCCATGATTGAGTTTTCCTGTACATGACTATAAACTCTGTCATCATCATCAAATCTAGTATATTTCATACATTGTCAGATGCCAAGGTATTTTCTATAGTTTTTAGGATAGCTTGCAGGTTCACTCTTAACTCATTACATCAGAGTGATACCTCTAGGTGCATCTGAAGTTAGTTCCTACTGACGCCTCTAGGTGTCAGATATTGCTAGTTCATACTTACATCAATAATTCTAAAACTATGTTATGTACAAGGTTTTTTAAATATTTCATCATAAAGTTTATACAATGGCAAACTCAACTGCATTAATATTTGACCTCTGTCTAGTGCAGGTAAAGAAATATTGACTGTTGTTTTTATTGTATTAATTTATATAGATATAATTTGCAATTTTTTCTAAATATCTCAACAACCAAGTAACAGACAGAACTCCTTAGCCCCATATGAAAGGTCTAAGCTAGATGAATGAAATGCTGCTGACAGTATGTGTGTAACTAGAGTGGCTGCTGAGATACTGTAAGTTGTTTACAAAATATTACAAATATAATAGTTACTGTGTTTACTGTAACTTATAAAATTCAGTTTAAGACCTAGAACCTAAAGAATACTACTACTATAAAAATAGTTTGTGCTGAATGGTTTGCCATTTATACTTATTTCATAGCCCTATGTTTCCAGAGATATGAACATTTGTTTAAAATGTGAGGGCATAATTTGATTCTGATAAAATAGCTTAGGCTCCACCTATTTGAAGTTACAGTGCAAACTTCCTGAGCTCCACTGGAATGAATGAATTAAGAAGGATTATACAACAACTCCCTATTAATATTCCAAAACGTGCATGCTGATTGGTCAGCATGCACGTTGTAAATCAAAGACTTATACTAATGAAAAAACATCCGGTCGCCCAGACTTTTTCCATTAGTATAAGTCTTTTATTTATTTATTTATTTTTTTTTTTACAGCAACGGAGAATGCAAGATCTCTGTTGCTTTTTTTAAACTGTCTCGCTGTGTTAAAGGAGTTTAACATAATGAGACAGCTTTAAAAAAAGTAACAGAGATCTTCCTTTCTCCGTTGCTCTTTTTAAAGCTGTCTCGCTATGTTAAATTCCTTTAACATAGCGAGACAGCTTTAAAAAAAGCAACAGAGATTCTGCATTGCTTTTTTAAAGCTGTCTCGCTATGTTAAATTCCTTTAACATAGCAAGACACTTTGAAAAAAGCAACAGAGATCTTGCTTTCTCCGTTGCTTCCACCCACAGCTCTGATTTACTACGTAAGCATACGCATGCGCAGTACATCAGAACTGCCGCAGAATACCAGACAGCTGTGGAAGGGCAGCACGGAGGCATTAGACAATGCCATTATTTAAGAAAAGTAAGTAGTTTTTTTCTTAAATAACGTCATTGTATAATAGCAATAGCCCACTTCTGGGTGTGGGTAATGCTGGATTTACCCACGGTTGTCTTTGTTTGGTCACTCGGGCTTCGCCCTCGTGACCAAACCACACCAACCGTGGGTAAATCCAGCATTACCCACACCCAGGTGTGCGTTATTGCTTAAGTATCACTTTTCCTGTTGTTAACCAGGTTGGTGTCTGTTCAGGGTAAGCATGTAAGTATTTCTATCTCAGGCATAAATCTTCGTGTAAAAATGTTAATACTTTTAGCCAGAAGCTAGGTACTGCATCTTGGCCTGCCGTTTTCCATTTAGGAGCTTTTATTAATTTTGTTTTGATTTCTCTGGTTGTTACTTCATCCCATTTCATATCCTGTATATTTGAACTTCTTAACTGTTTTTTTTACTTCTTCTATCCATTCAGCATCTTTGTTATGTTCTACGGGGACTTCATAAATATTTATCCAACATCGGTCTAATTCTCCCTTTTTAGTGGTGTTTCTAATCCTTTTGCATTGTTTCCCTTTCTCAATTCACTATAAAACGTTTTGGGGTCATCAATGAGGTGAGTAATTTGTACTTTTCCTTTACATTTATCTGCAAATCTTCTAAGTTCTTCTGCCTGTGCTGATATCCTTAGTTTATTATTTGCAATAGGGTATGACAGACCCTGGTCTGTTCTAATACTCTGCAATGCTTTTATCACATTTAAGTATTTTTGTTGGTCTGTCCCCTCTTTTATACTGTTCTAACAGTGACACTTCTTGTCTTAATTGCTTTCTGGTTGTCTCTGTTCAATACTTCCATGATGGCATTGGATTTCTTCCCTTCCTTTCTTTCACTGCCCTGCATTTTTGTGGTAAGACCTTATCTGTTATTAATTTTACTGAACAGTAATATATCCTATTTATTTCTTTTAAATCACATGAACTTCTCTTAATAGTCTTGATTACCATTTCATTTGTTTTATCAGACTTGATAGCATTTAACATCTAACATTTTGTCTCATCTTTCTGTAATATATTTTCCCCTCGGTCTTAATATGTTTATCCATCTCCATTAAATCAAGCAACTCTTCCCTTAGATCTTTGTCTTTTAAATAAGGGCACATTCTTTATTCTGTTTCCTGCAGGCATTTTACAGAAAGTTCCAGAACATCTTCCAGTGACATGTTCTCTTCAGCTGCATCCTGTGTCATCCATTGTTCTTTCTTATGGGAACTCACTGACCTATCACTCCACAACATTGATTGCGTCAGATTTGCTACCATTTTCTGTTCTTTTCCTTGCAAGAAGTTCCAACTGAACTTTTGTACTGGTTTCCTACTGAAGGCTCCAGAGTATCTTCATGTGAGAACTGATTGGATTCTTCCTGTTCCACCTGTTGCTCCATAATTTTGAAACTCGTTCTACCATCCTGTGATGTTACCAGATTTGGATTTTCTACACTAAATCCTTAACTTCACAGGTAATCCATAACTTCAGTTTCTATTTAACTTCTCCATTGGTAATCATGCTTTCTATTTTCCCCCTTTGTGTTCTTATTTTTTCTGTTGTACAAGTTTCCATATCACCATACCTCTCAAACTCTTAGAGCAAGAAATCTGGACAAAGCCATAAATAATGGGAGGACACAGGCCCAAAAACAGGAACAAATTTTTAATACTGCTTTTACAAACTTAGAAAGTTGATAGAATAACAGGTTTTGCTTTAGCATGAAATTTCTGAAGGGTATGAAGTCTGAAACTCAAATGTCTGTCATTATTTTCTGTCTTCAGTCTTTAATGACTTGCCAATAATTTGCCAGCAAACCACAATTTTATAAAAAATGGGCCAAAAATATGAAGCAAAAAATTTGGACAGTCTTCAAAAATCTGTACAGTTGAGAGGTATGCAATATCATGATGCCTTTGCCTGTATTTCTCTTCAAGCATCTTTTGTGCTGTTTTATTGTATTGATTAGTTTTGCTTTTTCCTTTGTATAAATATTGCACCGTATTAAATAAAATATCTTTTTCTTTCTTTCCCGTGTCAATGCTTCTTTTACATACCTTTCAAAACTATCTAGGTTTTATTGTTTATATTTTCACACTTCCTCAGTCCCTTGTTTTCCAAATGGCCCAATGTTTTTTGGTCTATACAGTGTTTTTCATGAATCTGTTGTATTAATGAACATAAAATTGCATGTAAAGCTTTTGGCAATGTTCTTGTGCAAGTATATTTCTTTCTTCTAATTTCTCTTTTAATCTTTTTGAATATCTTCTATCTGAAAATTCTGGGCTTCTTCCATGATAGTAACAATGCATAATTTCTTTTTTTTATTCTCAATAGCCCTCTCTGTCATTGTTATGGCTCTTTTTAGGCCTGTCAGTTTTTGTAGTTTTTGTGGACTACCACTTCATTCTACAAAAGCAGGGTCATCCTCCCCCTGGACCTGACATAACCCCATGGTGGGAATGTTTCTGTGTCTTGAGGATTCTACACTGTCATTTTTTCCAATCCTGGCACCAGTGCACCTACCAGGATTTAGCCCCTTTTTTATCCTGGGACTTGTGTACCCAACTGTCTTTTTTTATTTTTTCACCTACTTCTGTCCATGATATATGCTATATAAAATACAGTCTATATATCAGTGTCATCTTTGTGAGATTTTGTAAAAACAGGGTTCACCTCATGAAGGTAATCACAAAAATTGAGGATAAAATCGGTTCCAGCAATATTATTATCCTTTGCTTGCTAATTTTATCATCTCTCCATCTGGACTCACCGAGTCTGAATAATGACAGCTTGTCACTGCTCTGCAGTAAAAATACTATAGGATGTCTTTTTGACAGGCAAGAGGAAGGGGTCCTTGCAGAAATGACTGATAGAGACAGCCAGAGCTGAAGTGTTAAGAGTGACAAAGTATCTAAATCAAGAGACCTAGAGTTAGGGTTGCCACCTTTTCAAATAGCCAAAGTGGGACATTTTCGGGACACACATCGGATTTTACAGGCTGACATACTGATGGTTAGTACAAAGGATAGAACTTAACTTTTTTGCCTAAATAAAAGCTTATTCTTGTAGCAGTTTAGTTGCTGATTCTGTTTCTTGTAACATTTAGGTATTTTAGATACAGAAATAACTATTTTATGCAACTATTACATACAATATGGGACATAATTATGTCCTACAATCTCAGGACATTTGCTATTTTTAATATTTTTGTCAGGACACGACTGCCCAAAGAGGGACTGTCCCTCGCAAAGTGGGACAGGTGGTAACCCTACCTAGAGTGGAAGGGAAAAGCAGAAGGCATAACATGGGACAGGAGTCAACTGCAAGTGAAAGTTTTAAACTGAACAAATCATCCAATTAACAGTGAGTTTAGAAGTGGATGAAAGTAGAAAGCCCAGTGTGAGGTAGCTGATGAACTTTGAATAACCTGAATGGTTAAATAACTCTGGATTTACTTCTGAGTACCTGGAGTATTCTAGTCAGGAAATAATTACCATGACTTAGTTAAATTTGGTACCAGGTACTGTAAGTTTTAAAGTAGTTTTGTTTATGAGAGTATGGGGCTGTATGAGTTTGAAGAAAAAATAACTTTGTATAAAGGTGCAATAAAAAGAATCTACGCGAAGTCCACAGGTTTATGCCTGAAGAATGACAAAGGCTGGAGAACGAGGATAAAATCTATTTTGTGGAGCCAAGGATCCCAGCATATCATGTGTGGAGAATTTTGGCAAACTCAGATTACTGCTACACATTAACACAATAAAAATATATGAAATATGTAAGTTACTGGGTGTATTGAACTGGTGGTAGGATGTAGCACCTTCAGAAAGGCAGAGTAAAACCTTACCACAAGTTTTCTGGGTGAGGTAAGTTTATTTTGCAGCTAGTACTAATGAGCAAGTGTGCTTTGCAAAGGATATGTTTGTGGGAACGAGAGAAATGTACCACCATGAAACAAACCTCTGATGAAACTGCAGATGCTTGGTAAATTAGGATAAGGAAAATGAATATACAAGTTACTGTGTAAGCCTTTATGTCCTTAAAGAAATGGCACAGTGACTAGGACCAAAGTGTTGCAGGAAAAAAATATTTACAGTCTGACAGACATGGTTGAAATTTGACAAATGATGTATTGCTGTAATTGCTGAATGTCTGTCAAATAAAAAGATGTACCTACTGAAACTGCTTAGTAGAATTTGATACTGAAATTACTATGGTGCCTTCATGAAAATAATGTATTGAATAAGTCCTGTTGTAATACAAATTTCATGGTCTGTAATGTGTAATTGCTACCCTTCTCAATATAAGAAAGGCTAAATGGTACAGCACAGAAACAAGTGAATTAAAACCTGGTAATTTTACATTGTGTTGTGAGTGAAATCTTAAAAAACTGCTGGATACATTGACTGCTACAAGTCAAAGTATTGCATGTTAAAACTATAGAAAGTATTGCATGTTAAAACTATAGAAAGTAAAGCTTTGTGGAAATGAACCAGGAATCATTCCTGCATGTGCAAATGCTTTGTTAAAACCCATTAAATATTGTATTGCACCAGACACCTGCTAAAAATTTCTGTTAATTCAAATGTAACTTGCTGCGTGTATAAGAAAATGATGTACTGAAAAACTCTGCTAACCACTGCTACATACATACAGCTATTTCAAGCACAGGCATTAATGCTTTTCTAACTTGCCAATATACCAAAACACTTGTGTCCATAATAAGTGCCTAGGCTGTTCTTAAAAATATCTAAACTAGTACATGCTTGCCTCTTCCATGCATCAGCTACTCTGTCAGAGAACCATTTAGTACACTTCTCATTCCTATAGAATCTTCTACATAGGTTGTCTGATGATTCCCTAGTACGTTTTGATAACCCCAGACATTCCCAGAGGTAATTCTCTCTAAATGCCCTATAGACCTGAATAAGATCTCCTCTTAGACATCTGTAAGAGACACTGTACAAGTTCAGATATTTTAGACTTTCATAATAACTTAAATTTTCATATGATTGGTATATTTCCGGTGACCCTTTCCAGTTTACTCATGCTTGTTTTCTTATAGGGTTTCCATATTGTTAGTCGATACTTAAGTTTGGGTCTAATGTAACTAACAAACAATAACTTCATCATTTTTGATTTCCCAGACTTTATAAATGTTTTATACAAGCTATAGTTCTATAACTATCCTAAACCAATTGGTTGATATGATTAGAAAAACTCATAGCTGAATCTACCCATATACCCAGGTTCTTAAAGGAGTCTAGAGTTTCAATCACTGTGTGCTGTATTAAATATTCACCTTTCAGTTTATGTCTCCCAAATCTCATATGCTTAGTTTCTGATGTATTTATCATCACATTATTCTCCTGTGCCCAAATGGCCAATTTAGTCAAGTTATTTTGTAGACATGCCTTATCTGTAACATATATAATCAGTTTACCCAATTTCAGGTTGCCTACATATAGACTAGAGAACATCTCACATGAAAAGGTTACGTCTGAAAGATACAATCTAAACAAGTAAGGGCCTGGGACAGAGCCCTATGGGGCATCCTGACTGTAACCAAGAATTTCACCTGTCAAATTGCTGTATGATACTTGCCATGTCCTATTTGCAAGCCATGCAGCTATCCATCTTATCAAGAGTGCATCGATGCCTAGTTGGTCTAATTTATTGATTAGTGTTTTGTGTATGACCCTGTCAAATGTTAAAATGAAATCTATATAAATTACATCACAGCACATTTTTTCATTCATGTTATTATATTGTTATAGAACATCATGTTACAGGTGGTAATAGATCCATTTTCAACATATGCATGCTGATATATGGTTTTAAATCCCAACCTATCCAATTCTGATAATAACTTATCCAATATTACCTTCTCCATTATTTTTCCACAACATGAAAGTAGGCTTAAGGATCTATATGACTCTGGGTTTGTCCTACTCCTCTTTCCTTTAAAGACAGGTTTAATAAGCACATGCCTCCAATCTTGAGGAATATCCCCATATTTATATGACCTAGTGAATAATAAATTGAATGGTACCGTAAGTTCTTGCTGAAGTGTTCTCAGGTCATTGTTACTAATTCTGTCTCCTCTGTGTGCTTTGTTTAGATCCAGTCTGTGCAGTTTTTTTTCAATATAATCTGATTTGATTCCAGTATCTGGGATTACCTGGATGTCACTAGGGCAACGTATCACCCCTTTTGTGGAGCCAAACTGTTTTGCATATGATTTTGTAAATATATCTATAATCTGTTGTGTCTAAGAATAACATTTAGAATCTACACAGTTTATCAGTTTTTGTCTTTACTCCTTCCACATCTTATGTATATATAAAAAGGTTACCTATTATATTCAATATTTTTATATAAATTTTCTTAAATTTTTTCTTGATTTTGTCCCATATTATGCTTAATCTGTTTGTCCAGCTTGTTTATTTCAGCTTTCAAATTTGTAGGTCGACCTCACTTCTACGTCTTATATTTTTTGTCTCTCGCTTTAATCTGATATATTGTTCTTATGGAAATATATCCCCCTGATGTTGTATGCCTAAATCCTAATGTTAAACTTTTTTTTTTTTTTGCACTCAAATAATTTCTCTTTCAAAACTTTTCACATTCCATCTGCAGTTTTTCCACTGAACACCTCATTCCAGCCACATATAGTGCAACCCTATAATTCCTATTCAGACCCCCCCACCTAGAAACAACTTAAATTTTATAACCATGACTATCACACAACTAAGTCTAGTCTGTCTTCTCATAATTATTAACAACACCACAAGTTATCACTCTAGCAATATCCCTAAACTTAGTAGCACAACACTACATTATGCATTCTCGTATACAGACACCACACATTATAAAAATATCTGCCCACAGTTATTCAAGAACTACATAACGGACCAATTCAGAACTAAACACATATGCTCTCATTCCTACTCCAAAAAACACAATACTTTCTCACACTCCTCATCAGACTCCAACATCTGTATAACCATTTTAACTCCAGGCTCACCATAAGTGGGGATATCCACCCCAACCCAGGCCCAAATCCATCCTGTCCAACAAAAACTGCTCCAACACAAATGTCAGAACATAACAACCCCACTTTCTTCATCCCTGGGCAAATCAACAACAGCAGCAAAGCCAACCATCTTTTAATGCTAAATATTAATATAAGTATCAAAAATAAAATACCTGAACTCCAGGCCACAATAGCACACTACTCCCCAGACATAGTTGCTTTAACAGAAACCTGGCTAAATAAAAACACAGCTAACTCAGAAGTTCTCCCTACCAGCTACAATATCATTAGACAAGACAGACCACTTCGTAAAGGGGATGGAACTGCCTTACTGTACAAGTCCAACTTAACTGTCCATCAATTACCAAACTCCTACCCCTCCCCCAATAATTGGGACATACTTATCTTACAACTTCAACTTCACCCTAAAAAGGTCATCACCACAATTGTGATCTATATTCCACCTGGTAATACACCTGCTAGCCTTGAAGACTTCTTATCTTGGTGTTCTTCCACATACTCACAAGAAACCCTTATTTTGGGGGACTTCAATCTAGATTGGTTCACCTGTATATCAGAACCACCAAGTAATCTAATAAATTTCCATAGCTACCAGCAGCTAGTCCAAATTCCAACTAGATGTGATAAAAAATCTAAAAGGGAATCCATCCATGACTGGGTCCTAACTAACAACCCCACATTGTACCCTCACACAGGCAGTCTCCCAGACACCTTAAGTGACAACAACATAATATACTTTATACGTAGTAGAACAAGCGTATGCAAAACCACTAACTATATATCCACTAGAAACACAAAAACATTCTCTCCTGAGGTCCTCAACACTTTACTCTGTAACTGTGACTGGACCCCCCCCCTAAAAACCCTCCCACTTGACCAGGCTGTAGCATATTTCAACAAGACATTTCTACAGCACCTAGACACTGTCGCTCCTTTGCGCAAAATCAAGGTTAGAACCTCTACAATCCCCTGGCTCAGTAAAGAAACTAAACAAATCCTCAAGTCCAGAGACACTACCTGGCTTTACTATCAAAAAAACAAAGAAACACAAAGCCTAACTAAGTACAAAGAACTGTGCAACCATGCAAAAAAATGCATTAGGCTGGACAAAAAATGCTAGTACACAACATTACAAACTAAATACCAACACAACCCGCAAAAATTTTGGAAAAATGTAAACCAGCTACTAAAATCAACCCAAAAGGCTACCCCCAAACCAACCACCCCTGACACTAAAGTTCCCATCAAAACACAATTCAGCTCCCACTTTGTGAACTCAGTTCTATCCTTATTATCACAGGACAGTTCCTTCCTCACTACCCCTCCCCCAACACAAATAACACTAATGCAAGCTTTACCCTCAAAACAGTTTCCACCACTTCAATCAGAAGCATGCTCTCCAAACTAAAAACCTCATCAACAGCAGCCGACCTACTCCCCAGCTATTTCTTGAAAGTCACAGCAGATGCTGTTGCTATCCCAGTCTCCACTCTCATAAACAGATCAATTGTTGAAAACTATGTGCCCAAAGTCTGGAAAATATCCTATGTTACACCCATACATAAAGGCGGGACCTCCACTGAACTTAATAACTACAGACCCATTGCTTTACTCTCCCCCAAAAATCCTAGAAAAATGCATCCATACCCAGATGCTAAACTATCTCCTAGACAGCAACATCCTGTCACCTACTCAGCATGGTTTCAGACCTGCCCATAGTACCACTACAGCCCTCCCCTGCTTCACAGACACAGTAAACCGTCTCAAAAATGAAGGCCTACAAGTGTCAACTCTTTTTTTGGATATGTCCAAATCATTTGACACAGTCTCACACCAAATCCTGCTAAACAAACTAAACTATTATCATCTATCAAATTCCACTCTTACCTGGTTCCAAAGCTACTTAACTGACAAGTACCAAGCTGTGAAATGGGAAAATTCTCTCTCTCCTCAGCTGCCCATAACTATAGGAGTCCCACAGGGTTCTGTCTTAGGACCACTACTATTCACAGTCTTCACAAATGACCTCCATACCTCCACACAGCATGCATCTATAATTCAGTATGCAGATGACACTACCTTAATCTGTGCTGCACAAAACATTCCCACCCTCCTGCAAGCAACTCAACTAGCATTCTCTGACGTTGAAAACTACCTTACCAAAGCCCAACTTATCCTGAATCCAAAGAAAACTCAGCTTATGATTATAACTAGTTCTAACAAAAACACTAACAGTCAATTCACTATCTACTCCACAAATGCTACTCCAATTGCTCCAGTGGCACAGGCTAAGCTATTGGGAATAACCATAGACGCCCTCCTAAAATTTGATAGTCATCTCAACTTAACTATTAAAAAAGTACATGCCAAACTGGGGTCATTCTACCGTATCAAACCATTTCTTACCAACAACACAAGATCAGCAATTGCTTGCTCTCAACTTCTATCCACCTTACTCTATGCATCTCCCATTCTGACTAATCTCATCAAAATTGAACTAAGCAAAATGGAAGCCTGCTATAACAGAATTGCCCACTTTGCTGCAAATTTCTCATATAGAACTCATCACTGTACTGCTTTGAGACAGCTCCACTGGCTTGAACTGCCCAACCTCCTAACCTACAATCAGCTCTGCCTCTGTCTTTCTATCTATTACCTCCCCAATAAGTGTCCTGTCCTCAAAAACCTAGTACAACATCACTCAGCCTAAAGGCCGCTTAGATCATCAAGCAAACTACTACTAGAAGTCACCAACAGCTACAATAGTTTTGGAGATGCACTATATAGTAGTTCAGTGGCTAAAAAATTGAACTCTGCCCCTACAAGCATTCAAAACACATCATCCAACACCTCCTTTACAGACCTCATCAGGCAACATCTCAAGCAAAGTTGGCAGTGCCATGATTGCTCCCCAGGCTAGTGAAAGCGGATAACATATACATACTAAATCTAGAGCACTTGATAATAATTTTCAATCTTACTCACAAACACTGGCTAATCTACAATGTATGTACTGTACCTGTGTACTATGTATGTATTCTACCTATGTTCCAAATTTCAGCTGTACACCACAAATGTATTAATTACCTTATTTTTAAAATTAATATTTTTTTGTTTGTTCTCTCCACTGTAACTGTTTATGTGCCACATACCACTGTAAAAACATGTCTCTTGTAATTTGTGTGCATACTGATCATGTCTAAATAACTAAATGTGTCTGTAATTTTTCTTTGTGGAGCTTTTCTCCATGGGCCTCTGCTGAAAAAGGGCTTTTTCGGCTCAGTCAGACACCCCCGGTTAACAAATGTAAAATAAATAAATAAATAGTGACTGTTTTGCTTCCATATAATCTGTAATTAACCTTCTGTGCATTGGTTTATATTTCAGTTTGGCAGAGTTATCTAGCAACAAATTAACCTTTATAACCCCATGATCACTGCACATCAATGGTAAAACCTGACTTAGAATAACAGTAATTTCTTTAGAAACACAAACAATGTCTATCTAGCATGCGCTGTCCCCTGGTAGTTTTTTTTTTTTTTTTTTTTTACAATCTGAAGCAATTCTTGTTCCTAAATATACATTGTGAATACTTTTCTTGGTAAATTTAAGTCCCCAGTTAATATTATTCTTCCCTCCTGTGTTTCATGCAAGAAATGTATAAATTCCTCTACGTCATCTGCACTTAACTTTGGTGGCTATACACTCCAACAAATTGTTATATGTTCCAAGGTCGTCTTTACTGGCACAGTTACACAGTCTATAGTATTGGTGTTAACACTGAACATGTAATAATCACAGGTCTCATAACTATCTTTAAACTCTATCATAACACCTCCATCTGATTTTTTTGTTAGAATGTCTGTTACAGTAAAAACATTTATACCCCGACAGAACTGGTTTCCAGTCATTGTTCTTTAACCATGTTTCACAAGCAATAACAACATCAATCTTGTGGGAACGTAGCACATTTTCTAATAAAAAAATACTTTTATTGTTAATGTTCCTAACATTAACAACCATCAGAGATGCATTAAATGTTGCTATCTGTGAACTGTTAAATTTTGACCTGGCAAAAATCCTGTCTAATGTCGGTCAAATACTACAAAATATCTGCTGCAAAACTTCTCTTCCCTGATCTTGACAAATACATTCCATCCTGTCTGAACACATGTGCCCAAAGCTAGCCTTGGATGCTCTACACATTTCCATTTTTTTAAAACAGGACATTTTTTCCATGTAGGTATTTACCCAAAAAATCTTCTCATCATTCAGTGACCTGACTATCCTTTCTATAGGTGATTTGTGAAAAATAAATCCTAACACCAGTACAAGCTATACTAAATAAGATATTGCCATTTCCCTATTAACAGTCAGATAATCTTTGTGGATGACATCATTTGTACTGACATGAATAAAAACAGATCCGTACTTCCTTACATTAAGGCATTCTAAGGCTTGTCTCACATCTTCTATTTTTGCTCCTGGCAAGCATAACACTATTCGATGTACATTATCTTCTCTGCAAATCTAAATATCAGTTCCTGTAATAACTGAATCTCCAATTACAAGAATATCTTTGCAGGCCAGCTCTGAAGAATCTTCAGCATCTAATACAGTAATAGCTGCTCTATCAATTGTTATGAAGAACAGAATTTCATCACCATTAGCCTTATTAATCCCACTGTTTTTATTGTGTATTTTCTCATCCAGCTGGCATTGTAAATCCACAGCTTGAGCCATGTAGTCAGCATGTGTCTTTCTCTTCTTTTTTTTTCTTACAGTAATGTTCTTCAGTCCTTCCATGTTCAGTTTTGATTTCTTCTTTTTCACCTGCCCCTTGACTCTTTTTTTCTATCTTCTCTTTTGGAAAAATCATGCCTTTTTCTGTACACTGAAGATTTTTTGATAGAAAAATATCATCATTCCCTGTAACCTGTGTATTACAAAACAAACCAGTATCCTTTTTACTATGTATTCTCTTTCCTTTACAGTCATTAATCAGTTTCTTTTTCTTCCTTGTTATTTGTTGTGAACTTCTTCCTTTATTTCTTTTTTTGTTTCCTTCTAAACAAACCGGATCCTCAAATTGCTGAATACTTGCATCCAGTATTCCAAAGTTGTCAGGGGCATCGTCTTGTTTCATAAGAGTTGAATGATCTTTGCAGATAATAGATGCAACATTTCCTAAATGCAGTCTATTTGTTTTTTGTCTAACATTATTTATCTCACCAGTCTAGTCATTAATATATAAAACAGTAGTTCTCCAAGTCAATTACACAATTACAATCATCATTATTAAGTCTAGATTTACTTCTAACAATGGTAAGCAAATCATCCAACCTTTGACACAAGAAACATAAATCACCAGTGTTATCAGCTGTTACCTTTAAATATGCATAGCATTTATTACACATAAGATATTTATGCATTAGCAAATCATTAATTGTATACTTATTTAAGGAATTCATATTCAGCTTCAAACAAATAAATATTGTAAAAGAAAAGAATAATCAAAATCAGTAATCACAGAATTCAAAGAGAACTTAAATCAACTTCTATGACAAAAAAATCACAAGAGCAATATACAACTAAATATTAAAGTAAGTAAAGTTATTTTGACCATACAAGTTCTGCAAGACAGACAAAAGCTGTAATTCCTTTACGTCACATGCTCACTATTGATCGCAGCTGCACTTCTTTTTAACAATAAAGATAAATAAATCACAATCCAAGGTAGGATTGTTTAGATACACTCAGGATTGATGAAAGAAAAATGGCTTTGTTTGAAAGGAGTTGAAGACATGGTGTTGCTGCTTCAATCAGTATTATTTAATCCTTGAAAAAGAGAAATCCTTTTTGAGTGGTTCACAAAGGTATTTTTCAGAAATGTTTTCACTAATGAATATATTGCATACCTATCAACCTCTTAGAGCAAGAAATCTGGACAAAAACATAAACATTTGGGGGACAAAAGCTGAAAATAGGGACAATTTTTAAATATTGCTGTTACAAACTTCTGGTACTAATATGAATTTACTGAAGGGTATAAAGTCTGAAACTCAAATGTCAGTCATTATATTATGATTTCAATCCTCAATGATTAGTCAATGATTTGTCAGAAAACCACAATTTTATGAGAAATAGGCCAAAAATATGAGTAAAAAATCTGGACATTTTGCGAAAATATGGACAGTTGAGAGATATGATGGTCTGAAAGACAAGCATCTGGAAGCTGTATGCTATAAGGAAGGTGGATAAAACAGCACTACTGAAATTAAAGGCAGCAAAAAAAAAAAATGACCTAGAGAAATGAATATTTATAAGTCAGGTATGGTTTTCTCTGGTATTTTGAAGGCAGCAGAAGCTAAGATGCTACTAGAAGTAAAATGGCTATTCTGCTGGAAACTGATGGTGTGAAAACCAGATATCATTTGTTATCAATTTCTCAAACAGTTGGATGTATACCTTCTATACCATGCTATAAGAATGAAAATTACGTCAAAACCTGGTGCTGAATTTTAAAAATTGCTTGCATTGTGGAACTGTTCATTTACAAAGTGCTTGTATTGAAAAAAAAACATAAGAGGTAATAAAAGGCTCCTTGTTGAAATATTGGCACTCAAAATACTGAATGTTAACAAACTGAAAAAAAGACTGAAATCCAGCAGAAGAGCAAACCTCGAAGATCACACTTCTCCTTTAAACTTCTTTTGTGCAGGGGGACAGGCCCTCCTGTACCTCTAATGTGGGGGGGGGGGTCAAGCCTCCCACACCTTCCGAACTTATATATACCAACTCTGAGATCACCACACCTCGAGCAAAAGGGAATATTCCAAGAAATTGCCATCTCAGACTTAATAAATATAAGTCCATTTTTTGGCCATTCACTTTCCGTGTTTTGGGATTCACTCTACTGTGTCCCCACATTTCAAATGGTTATTATAATAAAAAGTAATGGTTGCTCTGAAAATAAAGCTATTATCATTAAAGGTAAAAACGTGTTAGCCTCTAAGATGCAACAAAATGAGTTTTCAAAAGAAAGTCATAGTAAACAATTAAGTGTGATTATAAATAGGGTTAAGGTACAGCAGAATGAGAGGGCTCTGTATCAACGTAGTCCTAATACAGAGAAGGAAATGGTTGTGTTACCATCATGTATTACAACTGAATAAAGTGAAGTCAAAATCAGTTTGAGAGTGATGATTCTAGGTCTAAAGTTTCTAAGCAATATTAAATAAATAATAATGAACAGTATAATTTGCTTCTAAAACTAGAAAAGATTACTAGCAGCCTGATCTTAAAAAACAGGTAATGATCTTTTCAGAGAATTAGACAATACAGCAAATGGCTGACCAGAAATAAGTAATAAATAAAGCACTGCAAGAAATGTCAGGGCTTTATCTGAGACTTATATTTCCATTTATGAAGGTGGCAAGACAGCTGGAGCAAACATATAATATTTGAACAAGCAGGATTTCTAATAAGTTTGATCTCTTTGAAAGAGGTCAAGAAAATGCAAAAGATTGTAGAAGCATATTAAGATAAGCTGGAGAATTTGAATAAATAAATAAATAAATAAATAAATAAATAAATAAATAAGCCATATAGCACTATTGCTAAATACATAGCATAAAAAAATAGAATAAATGATTTCTGAGGACATAGATGAAAAAGACAATCAGTAAAATGAACAGGCAGAAGAAGAAAGATTTGTGTACGTTTTCAAAAGGTTCCTCAAAATTTAGTGGCTGACTATGGGTGACTGAAATGCTTTCAAAGCAGAACAGATAAAAAAAAATGCTGGTTTGTCCAAAATGTTCTATGATCTTTTTCAATAAGTTGGAACACTGAAGCAAAATATCAAACTTAACTGCTAAGCAAAGTGATAAATAAGAAAACAAGTGGCTGTGTTAAAACAGATAACTGATGCAACCATATCTCAGTATCAACAGTATTTCAATTGTCTGAAGAAAGAGAATAAAAAATAAAGGAAGATGTAGGATGTGGAAAAGATACAGGTGCTTGAACTTGAAGGATGAAAAAGATATCGAGTGCATATTCAAGCTAAGGTTTCATGTTTTCAGACTGACAGGAAAAAATATACAAATCTTGTAAACTGTGAACAACACTATATTCATCATATTGATCACTGTTGTGGTAGCCTTACCTATATGGGTTATATCCTGCCAAGGATACAACAGCTGGTCAGCTAAAAAAGCTTCAGGGTACCTTCCAAACACCCAAACTGTCAGGTAGCTTGAAGATCAACAGACAGCTTGCCCTGTTCCTTTGTTGGGAAGATAAATTCCCTTTGGGGGGGGGGAATAAACATCCATTTTCTTATCTGTGTTATTGTTTTATCACTTTCCTCTTCGGGAAAATTATTTTAAAGTGAAGAGTGTTGTGTTTTAAAGGACTGCCACAAGACTGTAACATACTTTTAAACAGTATAAATAAATAAATAAATAAATAAATAAATAAGCCATATAGCACTATTGCTAAATACATAGCATACAAAAAAAATAGAATAAATGATTTCTGAGAACATAGATGAAAAAGACAATCAGTAAAATGAACAGGCAGAAGAAGAATGATTTGTGTACGTTTTCAAAAGTACTTTCCCAGAACTGACAAGAGTGGTTCTCCCATTTATACTAATCTTTCCAAAAGTAACCTTAATATGCTAACCACTTCCTATAACAATATTGCCACTGGCTCCCCATTTAGAACTCACCATTGTCAAAATCTCAAACAGCTAGGATGGCTAGAAATGCAAAATAAGCTAGAGTTTCAACAACTCACCATTACGCATAAGATTCTGTACCATCCTAGTAATACCCCTATTCTCAGTAGCCTCATCTCTCCCTACTCTAATCTTACTACTCTTCGCTCAGCAAATAAACTACTGGTCACCATCCAGAAATCCCACAACAGAGCAGGTGATTCTCTTTTCTCAAACTCTGTGGGGAAGACTTGGAATAGGCTTCCCAGCATACTTGTATCTCAGTCATCATTACCACTCTTCAAAAAGCAACTAAAAATCTTCCTAAAAACACAATGGCTATGCCCTTGTACTAACACTGACTGATACTCCCCAGTACAATATCACTGTATACCTTGCACCCAAAACCCATAGTGTGGAATGAGTAATCTTTCACTTAACCCCCACTGTTTTACTTTCCTACTCCCAGGGAAATATCACTGTATTTGATCTTTGTATACTCATTCGGCTATTAGCAAAACTCTACCATCTGTATACAGACTAACTATCTTTTTACTATGAGTATAACATTCTGTTTTAAATGCATATACACAAACTTTCTTGTGCATTAAGTTATACTTTAAGACTACCTGAATTCATTTTTAAATCTGTGCCTTCATTCCTAACATACAGTATGTTGAATATCATACCCTTTGCCCTGTAAATAGTACTATATTGCTGTATTAAACTCTGTACTCACTAATGTCATACCCTTTACTATGTAAATAGGACTGTATTTCTGTGTTAGACTTTGTATCGATAGTACTGTACTGCTGTGCTAAACTCTGTACTCTCTTTCTCTATAGTACTGTACTCCTGTCATAAACTCTGTACTCATTTCTCTCAATATTAAGTTCTTATTTGAAAATTCTTCTTTTTTTCTTTTATGCTGATCTGTATTATTTACTTAATGTGGAGCTTATCTCCCCAGGCCTCTACTGAAAATGGACATGTATACAGTTGGACTAGCCCAGTTAACAAATGTAAAATAAATAAATAAATAAATAGAAGAGTGTTTGTTTTTCCTGTCAGTTTAAAAGTGATGTAAAGTAACTGAAAATATTTTTCTGTGGAGAAATTGTATTTACTTTACTTTTATGGGCCTCACATAGTGTTTTAAGGTGCTGTGTTTTGTCTGTAAAAAAGTAACATTTGTAGACTGATAGTGTTTACCAGCATTTGTTGCTTGTCTTCCCGTGAAAGAGGTACCATTTTTGGCTTGACCATGGAACAGAGTCCCAGTCATTCTTTCTTCCAGCTGCAAAAAAAAAAAAAAAAAAAAAAACTAAGCAAGCAGCCTTTGCCACCTCAGCAGACTTGCAATTTGTCTCAGCCACAGGTAGGTGACTCTGGTGTGGACATTTGTTGTACCTCAGACCAAACACCTTTTACCCAGGATCTCGCTGGTGTAGCTCCTACAACCAGTATGGAATGCAGGTTAGACGTATCCTCTGCAGCAGTTGGGGTCTCTATTCAGTGGGCAAGGGAAAGCCACTCTTGTCAGTTCTGGGAAAGGGAACAGTGAAGGTTTCTATGTTGTGTCAGAATGCGGTACTCATTCCAAGAAGCTGCTGCTGCTGCTGCCATTAGTAAAATCATTGGCACCATTTTTCTTGTAAAAACAGAAAAATAAACATCCGTCTACTCATCCTCAAAGTAGTTTACTGAGTTTGGCTCAGAGTTTAATTCTGGCTATTGATCCTTCTTGTAAAGTAGTTCCTGGTAAAAGAAAGAGGAATACCTCTTTTCCTGAAGGGATTCAAAATTCTGAATCTGAACAGGAACATGCAGAAATGGATACAGTTTTGTCTTCCTCAGATTTCTAATTCAGACTCAGAGGAGAGCTCAGTTTCTGATTCTCCCTGTGGGGGGCTCTCTTTCTCTGGGACTACTGCTAGAATGTTCCAGTGTTTTCAGTCCCTCCGAAAATACTATGTGTGTTGTTACAAAAGAATTTTCCAGCTCTTATGCCCATTCCTCCTAGTCTCTCTCTGCTTTAGAGGGTGTGTCTGTGTGTGGGTGTTTTACTACCTGCAATTTTTCCTGACAGTTAGCCAGCTGCCCTTAAAAAGGTAGACAGAATGTATAAAAATCCTCAGTCTTTTAAATTTGTATACACTATTCCCAAACATGACCCAGCAGCTCTAGCTCCAGTTGATCCCTCTAATGCTAAGAACTTAGTCAATTCCAATCCTACTGTTTATGATAAAGATGGGAAAAGTACCGATAGATATGTGAGAAAAGTGTGTACTTCTGAAACTTTGAGTTTCACACCTTTGTAGTATTAGGATCATGTGTTAAGTTTGTCTGACTAATTGTGAAAGTATGCAGAATCTTTTATCTGCAGTTTCTTCTTGTGAAGAAAAATCTTCTTTAAATAACTTAGTTTCTTCTATTGCACAAGCCACAGACATCTCATTGTTTACAGTGTGTGTGTGGCTCTATTGATGCTTCTTCCAAGGCCATGGCCACTGGTACTGTTTTGAGTAGTTTTGCATGGCTGCATTCTCAAAAGCTCCCAGATGATGTTAAAATGAGATTTTGAATTCTTTGGGTAGAAATTTAGTGTTTGGCCTCTCTGCTGTAGAGGTGATCAAAAAGTGTGATAATAGAGGCATACTGATCTAAGGAGTTTCTAAGATTTTCATCCTTCCATTTCCAAAATATATATAGTTCCACATAGAAGGATCAAAATTTTGGAACACTGAACCTCTGATCATCGAAGACCAGATTATCGAAGTGCTGAAATATCGAACCTTGTGAATGAGGATCGCCGTACAGTGCAGAACAAGAACTTTACTGTTCTGTTCACTGTAATGCAATCTAGTTGGTATATTTAAGTAGCATGGGATGTGGGGGAGTGCAGGTGCAGCTTGCACCCCCCTTCAAAAACATGAAACAAGAAGTTTTCACATTTTAGTTTTTTTTTTTTGTAGGCTCAATATTTCAGCACTTCGATCCTATACTATTTGATTGTGGCAAACTCAATCAGAGGTACTGAGGAAGAGTTCAGGGAATTATGGGTTGGGGAGGACTCAGACCCTGGAACTGAAGAGCTTCACAGATGGTGCCATGGTTGCATCCAGTCGGACCTGATAACCCATAGTTGAACCAGACAACATGAATCTATTGTTATGGTAAGTATATAACTTTCATGTTTAAGCAGAGTGATACATTACTTACAATAGTTTAGCATATAATTTACCTTTATCAAGTAAAAACAAATGACATTAACAATGCTGAAAATTCATAGTTTGAATTATAATTGCATTATATTACAACTCATTGTACTCAGCCTTAATGATAGGTAATGGTGTTTTAATCTTATATTTCACCATTTGATCACACTTGCTATTCTGTCTCAAAATCTTTCTGAGGTACTGTAACCCACATACAATTTAACCTCTTTGAATGTTAATGAGGTCACTTGTCCTAATGTAAAACACAAATATTTACCCTGGAAAACTTTACTACCTATGGCATGTTAATTCAGTTTATATGTTGAAAATATTGTTGCAAGTACAGCAGCAGTAATTAAGTGAAACCAGTTTAGCTTGCTCTCTCAGAACCATTAAAATGAGACCTACAAAGTGTAGATAAAAATGACAGAACATGAAGGGCCAGATTTCAAAAGATTGGTGCAGCACCATGGAGTGAACTGAGTATAGCGGAAGAAGCCCACCAAGCAATGCGATACACAAAAGAGATCTAGTGCAGAATTAGCAAACAAGTGAGTAGCCTTCACAGAGCTTCAAAGGACAAAGTAAAATTTTAGATAAGTTGACGCAACTACAACACCTAAAAGGCACCAATATAATATCTGAAAACTAACAGTTCAAAGGAAAGTACTTTCCAATTGGGAAATACTAAAATTATATAAACTTACTCAGAGATATGTCACAGATGCTACAGAAATGTATGTTTCTGCTATATAACTGTGGTGGATGCTTGAAATAAAGGCTGCATGTACAGTTAGTTTAAAATGTAAAGCATATGGCTAATGTACATACTTCTTTTATATTGATTATGGGGACATTTGGATATAAAGAGTATCAGAATACTGCAGATGCTACCAGGCAGCAAAGGACATAAGAAAAAAAATGCAAAAATTATGTTTCAGCATGGCATGAGCACCAAAGAATCACAGCCCATGCTACAGTATCAGTGACATTACAAGGAAAGCAAGGCTGTCATATGCAGAAAGGGCACAAATATGTGTCATGACATCGATAATGATAAACTATGTGACTACCCCATGCAGGCTACATACCACATTGAAGGGCCATACTTATTTCAGTAGCAGACCTTCCTGGTGAGGTCAAAGCTTATGGATGAGCTTTGATCTCCTGGAAGAAGTCACACATTGAATGGGTCATATCCCTGAAAAACTGGCCCATCACTATCTGCATCTGATCATGAAAGACAGTTTAGGTGACCTCCCTCCTCTGATCCCATAAATCTACTTCTTGTGGTGGGGCACGGTGTTACTGTTCCAATGGAACCACAGTGCAGGAAGGTCCTGACTCATCAAATGAGGCTGCTCCCTTCTCTTTAGAGTTAGACACCCAATGGCAGGGGTTGGGCAAGCCACCCCCTAGTGTCATCTGTTCATTGATGGACTCTTGCATCATGGTTCCTCTGTAAGATGCAATGGCCAAAAAATGGAAAAATTCATATCATTGGGCATTATGCCTATGCAGCAAAACACTGTAATGCAAGTGTGCCCCCATAAACTCATGCAGTAGGATTTCTGAAGATATCAAAACAGGAACAGAAGTACAAGTTCCATATTGTATCATAACTGATACATATCAGCATGAATCACTTAAGAAAGTTTATGTAGTAACAAATTAGCCAATACTATGCATGTCATGAAAGGTATGATGCATGAATCACAAATGGCTACCTTAATTGAGTGAGTACAACTTACAGTAATTTCTCAGAAATAGAGTGCTTTATGAGACACATACAATAAATATGCGGAACCCACATATGGACATTCTAACAAATAACTGACAGGTGAGTGGCAGTCACCCTTCACATCAAATATATATGTACTAGGTATGAACACTGGGTACAAATCTGAATGCAAAACACAGATGCACAGAAATATGTCATGGCTCATGTCATATACTCATATGGAGCAATTACATATACTTTGTTAGGCCAGCATGGTCATAGACAGTCATGCTTCAATATGCAAATAAGGTCAGGTATTATCACATACAGTACAGCATGCCCCTTAACTGTCCAGAAGGCTGGTCTTAGGCCAAATGTACCAATTTGGTGCAAGAGAACCCCACTCCTACAGGGTAGTCATGCACTAGGCTATGACATGATCATTATGCCTTATGCAATCTACAAAATTTGCCTGACAGACATTACAGCAAAGTGTAAGACATTTTCCTACCTGTAGTCTTGTTTCAGCAACAGTTACAAGTCTTATTAGTGAAGTGGACTACATTTCCTGTCATGCACTCTACTAGTGGCTAGAAGCTGGTGTTAGCTGCTCATGTTCTCATAGCAGTCAGTTGCAGTTGATGAGTGCTAAACAGTGTTTTCAACCCAAAACTGATGTTGTATTAACCATCTGGTTTTGTGTATCATTCCAGTAACTGTTGAAGAAAATAAGACTGAAGACCTATGGTTGGAGCAGGGATCTGGCAGACATTTATTTTAAGTGGCACTTTACCTCCATCCCTTTTGAACATCCCCCACCCCACCTTTGTGCCCCCCTTAAAATTTCCAACTAAAGAACTGTGAGGTTGATTTCCTACTTGGCACCATTTTATGCATGTCTTGCCATTCCAAACTGAAGAAAAAGAGGATAGTTTCCTCTCCAGGCAACATGCGGGAGTTGGCAGCCATTTTACACTCCCCTCCTTCAACAGATACGACAGGGGTCTGAAACAAGGATTCCTTGATGTCCTGATATGATCAAAAAGTAAATACTTCAATGGAGGGAATACATAAAATGAATAATATTTTGTTGGATTATATAACTCATTCTGACATTACAATTAAGGATTTGGAATCTACCCTTTCTGAGCACTCTGAGCAATTGACTCAGCATTAACAAGAGATACAGGATTTAAAAATTGTTGCAACTCTCAAAAGCTAGGATGGAACAAGAAGAGAAGGAAATAATTGATTTGGAAGATAGAAGCTGCAGAAGAAGTCTGAGGGTGATCTGGGTCCCTGCGAGGGTGGAGGGGCTTGACTGTGTGAAAGTACGTGGTGCTAAGTTTGCAGAATGGTCCAAAATCCCATTGGAGGAGATACAGCTGGAGAGGGCCCATAAGGTGAATGTTCAGACTCATATGAGGAACCACGCTCTTAGGCCAGTCTGCTTTTGCAGTTTTGTTATAAAGGAAGTGCTACTAAGGAAATCATGGCTGCTAAGTAAGCAACTGATCCTAAGCAGCAGTAGGGTTTATATTGAGCAGGACTACTCTGTGGCCATGAAACTTCGCAGAGAGCAGAATTTTGCCTAGCCATGCAGCTTTGCAAACTTAAAGGGTGGAATACAGACTTTTGTAACCTGTAACATAAAAGTTGCTCTTCCCGGGGGATCGGTGTTTTTCTTTTACCAAAGCATGCTAAAAAAAAATCATAAACCAAACATAATTAGGTAGCCATCGCAGAAACTTCATCTGAGCTGAACCCACAGGAGCAACCAACAAAAAATGGGACTCAAGTATATAAAATCCTTTCTATTATTTTGTCAAAGTATGGTGGGCAGGCAGTAGGTGGCACACAAGGCTGCTCTAGTGATGAAAGATAGACCCTTATCAAAATAAGCATGTTTTTTTTCTTTTTCTACTTAGGTCTAATTGATTTATTTGGCATACTCTTTATGGAGTCTATGAACGTTCTTTAAATGGATATGTAGCTCTCCAGACCATGTATTGCATGGACTAAATGACTGCACTTAATTACCTTTGAATACAACTGAACTGTTACTAGGGGTCTATATTAGAACAACAAACTTTCAAAAATTTGAGTGTTCTAATATCGAACCCTATGAATCAAAAATTTAAAACATCGAACATACAGAACAGCGAATTTTTTCCTAGGGAAAAAATTTGCTGTTCCAAAACACATACACACAACACGAGCACACCAAACAAACAGTAATCCACACACATACACCTAAACTCTTACACCTAACCCTACACTAAACTATACATACACCACTAACTATCCACTTATCTTAAACCAAACCCTAACCCTAAGGTCCGTCACTATCGCACAGTCACCTTACCTGCGCCCTAACCCTAACTCACCTACCCCGCCCTAACCCTCACGTCCGCACAATAGCACACTTACCTGACACACGCCCTAACCCTCACATCCACACAATCGCACACTTACCTGAACCCCGCCCTAACCCTCACGTCCACACAATAGCACACTTACCTGACCCACTCCCTATCCCTCACATCCACACAATCGCACACTTACCTGAACCCGACCCGTAACTTTCCACCACAGCACTGAAAATACCGAAGCAACAGAAACAGACAACCAAATTCTTTCCCTAGGAAAAAATTTGGTTTTCTTTTTCTTTGATATTTTTCGCTGAAAACGGGTCGATATTAGAACACTCGAAATTTTGAAAGTTCGGTTTTCTAATATAGACCCGTTACTAGGCCTTACATTTGGTGCAAACTACTTTTGATCATGGAGAAATTTTAATATGGTTTAATATAGTTAGTCATTGTTGAAACGAAGGCCTTGCGTTATCTGTGGAATACAATGTTAGTCATTATAACTGAAGTGCTGGGACATGCAGCACTTACAAAAGAAAGCAGAGGTTGCTCAGTTTTGTCTCTCTGCTCTTTGAATGTTATTTTTCTATATATACTGGATATAATTAGTGTAAACAGTTTTCTTGTTTTTTTTTTTTCTTTCATTTCTTGACTTACAAGATAATACCATTCTGTACAGCATAAGGAAATGCTTCTTTATAAATTGCTTGCAAGTAGGTGTTTTTAGATGCTGACAGGTTTCATGATTGGGAGGATTACACATCAATGGTTAGTTAAATTTGTTTTAACAATATCTGATTTACAGGTATTATCAAGTAACATCAACTGGCTGACTCAGCTAGGGAAAAAAATAACATATTTGCATTTGTTTATAGGCCCCATTTTGTGTTACTGCAAGAGACCCATTTAACAAATCAGGAACATAATGTTTTAAAAGGCCTTTCGTCTATTGGATATATTTCCTCTTATACATCAGAAGAATGAGAGAGGTCCTGATGATTTTCCATTCCACTTGGTAAATGTTCTTACTGATACTGACAGCAGATTTGTCTTAGTGAAGGGTGTTTATGGAAAGAGATTCATAACATCCCACCTGGAACCTCCCCAAGGATGCTGGCAGAGCTAATGGAACTTTCATGGTGTACCAGCAGGGATCTGTAGTGTGGATGGGGATTGAAACTTTATACTCTCAGCTACAGAGGTCTCATCTGGCTCCTGGTGATCAGCCCTATCATCAATAGGTAACATCCTTGCTAAATATATTTTATTTGGTATGGTGAATCTACATCACCTTTTAGGACTTGTTGTATATGCTACTCTCCCATGCATACTAATTTTTCAAGGATAGATATGATCTTTACAATCAAAGGAGCATAGCCATATGGCCTTGATAATGGCTGCATGTCCAGTAATGGTTTCAGACCATGCTCCATTGCTAGCATCATTTAAAATCTCAAAGGATGATGATGAGAGGATTTGGAAATATAATCTGTCTCTGTGCAATGCTCCAGAATTTTAATAGCAAGCCGCAGTGGTAGCATTGTTGCCTCACAGCAAGAGGTTCTCCCATTCGATTCTCGACTGGAACGCCTTCTGTGTGGAGTCTGCATGTCCTCCCCGTGGTCGAGTAGCATTCGAAAGACATGAGTGAATGTGCGTGCCTTCGTTGAAGGTTGGGCGTTGAGCTGGCACCTCGGCACTGTAAAAATCTACTGCCAATCATTAGTGGACCGGAGTTCAGCTGTGGCGACCCCTAACCAGGATAAGCTGAAAGAAGAAGAACAACTTATGAGTAATAGCACAGGCTGGAAAGAATTGGACATCCCCTTAGAATGTTGCACAAGGGAGAAATGGGATAATTTTAAATCACACCTGACAAAATACTTACAACACTATATAGAGAAGGCACAGACTAATAGGAAAACAAATCTAGTCACTCTTCAGCAAGAGTTACTAAAGGAATAGACGTAGGCTGTGGGTAGAGTGTTGGAATCCTTAGAAAGGATGCAAGAACATAGAGGCAATCTGTACATGTACTTTGAATTTCAAGCTGAATATGCACAAAGAGCATTAAGGATAATGGGGGTTGAAGCACCACCCTCAAATGCGAAATACTTTGCCCTTCAACTGTGGCAACAAGAGCTGGCAAAGTCTATAGTTAAGATGAAGGATTCAGTCTCAGGGTTAGTTTAAAACTCACCCTAAGATGTCACTGCCCTATTGTCAAAATACTTTGCTGATTTGTATAGAGATAAAAGCTGCTTGGCTAATTTAATAGATGAAAGTGATACATTTTTACAGTCCCTCCCTGTACCTCAACTGTCTCCTGAAGAATCAGAATTGCTTATCTCCCCAGAGACACACCAAGAAATACTTAATACACTACATTCCATGGTCTCTGGCAAAATACCAGGTATGGATTGTATTCTAGTGGAGATATACCATGGGGAGGGATAGATTCCTTTAGCTCTTCCTCTCGGTAGTTAATGATATTCTACAAGGGAATTCACCCCCCCTCCCTCATGAAAAATGGCAATTGCAATGCTGGAAAGTACCCCACTCTGTTAACTTCCTATAGATCCATTTCAATCTTAAATCATGATTATATGAGTATTATTGCAAAAAGACTGTCCAAAGTCCTCCCTAGAGTGCAGATCAAACAGGGTTTCTCAAGGGTAGGATTACCTGGGCTAATGTGACTGGAATATTGCTGTTATTAGATCATACTAAGGCTACCCATCAACCTTCATTGCTATTAAGTCTTGATGCCAAGAAGGCATTGGACAGAGTCATATGGTCCTTTCATAGGTTGCCCTTAAGGCTTTTGGATTCCCTGAGTAATTGATTCATGTCCATTCTCAATTATACCACGATTTCCAAGCTAGACTAAAGATTACCACTCATTTAGCTAACCCATACCTATTTTTAGAGGCACCAGATAAGGATGCCCTCTTTCCTCTTTTCTGTTTGCCTTTTAATAGAACCTTTGGCCATGATACTGAGAACCTCTGATTTAGATGGTTTAAATATGGGGGACTTTCTCACAAACTATCACTTTTCTCAGATGTTTTGTTAGTGTATCTCATGAAACCCAGTCATAACCTCCCTATTATGTTCAATTGCTTGGAAAAATCTGGAAACCTTTCTGGCTATAAGGCAAACCCCAATAAGTCAGAAAATATTTGTATAAATTGTAACCTTGCAGAATATTGTTTTGCTTTTAATGTAGAGTAGTAGCCTATACTCCTAATACCTAATTTGAAATAATCAAAATCAGGAGAACAGTAGGTGAAATTGAGCTGGGAGTTGAGGGTGCAGTGGTAGGTGAGGGGTCAGGTTGGTGGCTGCATCAAAATGGTCTAAACTGTGCCCAACAATTGCTAAGGCTGGCTCTGACTATCCAGAATTTTGCAGAATGTTCACATTTTTACCTCATATTCTTGATCTGTTACTTATAAAATTTGTGGTTTTCTGGCAAATCACTGCAGACTGAAATCACTAAATAATGAGAGACATTTGCGTTTCAAACTTCATATCTTTCAGAAAATTCATGCTAATGCAAATATTAATATTCTATAAACTTTCTAAGTTTATGAAAACAATTTAAAATTTGTTCTTGATATTGTGCTTTTGTTCCTCCATTATTTTTGGCTTTGCCCATAATACTTGTGCTAAGAGGTTGAAAGGTATAAGTCAGTACAGTATTGTGAAGACTGGAATTGTTCTAGAAAGTGAATGTAATATATTTTAAATATATGTATGGGTTCCCTGCCCACTTTAGTAATGCATGCTAACTCTAACCCTTCCCCTAACCCTAACCATGCAACTTATTTTAACAATAAACTTTCTGTAACACTACCACTACACATGACAGCTTGGCCACTTACCACATGCACGCACACACATGCACACACACACACACACACACACACACACACACACACACACACACACACACACATACACACACACACATGTACAAAATGCAAAAGTGTATCTATTTCCTCAGCTAACCTAACATAAACACACACACATTTGGACATATAGTAAACCTACCCCCTTACCTAACCTTGAAACACACACACTTTTACACATGCACTAAATTTATCCCCTTACCTAAACTCTACACTAAACTTAACATACACCCCCACACACAAACCCAAAGCCTTACAAAAAAAAACACTTACCTTTGTTGATCATACCAGCAGTTGCTCTAACAGACGTTTGCACAAACTGCCGGTCACACAGATGTCACTACAGTTCATTATGACAAGTCAAACAAATGAGCATTCCACCAAGTAAACTGTAACTGTACAGCCAATGTAGCAGATGCAGTTCTCCTTACCTCAGTCCCAGCTCTGCTTCTCAGTTTACTGCATCCATCACCATCTGGTGATTTTTAAACAACTTATACCTCAGCTATATGAAGACAAGAGAAAAAACACCTGTCAGCGCTGTAATGCTGCCCTCCCAGCTAGCTGGAATTTTGTAAATAATTCTATGTTATTTGTGAATATTGCTATGATTTATACAGAACTGTTGTTATGTACTGAGCTTCAAGAATGTAACCACAGTGTACCCTACTGGAAAAGAACAAAAATGTATATAAACTATACACTTGTACAACTGTATGTTTGATAGTAGAAGCTGGAATATACAGAGTTAACTTGCAAAACTTCAAGAAAATAGGTTGCAATCAGAATGTTTTACAATTGTGTTATCTCTCAGCAAGCAGATACAATGTCTAGAGCTAGAGGTTTTCCTATTGTCTGGAAACAGAAATAATTACTAGGTTTCCGATATAAAAGTGTTAATTGTTTTACGACTTCTAGTTCTAGACAAACATCTAAGAGATATGTGTTTTTCACAAGAAATGTTACATTTTGTTAAGTTTCTGTTAGCTTAGGAACTGAAGGCAGGTGACAAAGAGTGATGTAATCCGAGCTAACCCAGCACTAATGTTGATTATTAATTTAAGTCTGTGCATTTTGTATCTTGTCTTGGGTCTAGAAACTTCCATTCAGCACTTCTTATCTGCATTTGCCTTGCTCTGTAAGTAAGACTTAGGGAATAGTATATTTTAGATATAGAGAGGAATATAGTAAAGATTACTTTAGATGTTTCTGTATTTATTTGAGACTGTCCTGCAATGTTGCTTTAAAATATTTCCTGTGATTCTGAAATCTGTAGTTACTGCGGTGTTTGAGTATTGTCTTGTTCTTTTATTATTTATTATTAAATTTATGTAAACCTTTTAAATGTGGCTGGTTTGTTTAGAGATATGTAAGCTCTTAGAGTACTTGCATATGTATTTGCTCACACTGTATAGGCCACTCCAGTAGCCTTAGTCTTGGTCACACTTACCATTTGAATAATAGTAACATTACACAGTAGGATTGGACACCCTTTGGTAAGGGACTTATAGTAATTGATAAGTAAGGGTGGCTGGTGGCAGCTGGTACTACCTTATAGTATGGGCAGAAGGGGGCATAGCTAGTAAACCTATGCCAGCCTTTCCCAGGTGTGTGTGTGTGTGTGTGTGTGTGTGTGTGTGTGTGTGTGTGTGTGTGTGTGTGTGTGTGTGTGTCTGTGTGTGTGTCTGTGTGTGTGCATGTTTGTATGTCAATCAAATTGGGTTGGACAGAGAGGGTGCTGGAGGCCTTAGCTTGGCCACTCGGCTGAGATCATAACCCTATAGCTATGCCAGTGGGGAGTCTTAGTGGGGATCTGGAGAGAGAGGGAGAAACCAGCCCCAGACAGACTGCGATCTCTGTGTGCTCTTAAGGGAAATTGTACTTTACTGTGTGTGTGTGTGTGTGTGTGTGTGTGTGTGTGTGTGTGTGTGTGTGTGTGTGTGTGTGTGTGTGTGTGTTTGTGTGTGTGTGTGTGTGTGTGTGTACTTGTCATCCTCCCAATGTGTACGTCCCTCACTGGTGCTAGTGGTGAGGATTGAGGCACCTTGATTACAGGGACAGTGCAGGGGCATCACAAGTGCATATGAAGAAAACAGCTGATGTCATCAATACAATTTGCATGCTACTGAAAACACTACAGAATGAGTCACACACTTGTTATGGTGCCCAGCTTTTACACTGCTAACACCAGCAGTCACATGTCTTAACCAGTACAGAGACCTACAGCGAATAGCCTGCAGGTAACCACTCCTTTTAGTACTGCATATATGAATTGGATATTTCACAGTATGCATTGCATTGAAACAGTCTGCAATCCTAAATCATTATACAAGTAATTATCACACACAGTGCTGTACTCCTATTGGCATCACCTGGATTTGAACTCTAGCACAGTACAATATCTTATGTTAAAGATGAGATTGCAACCTGCTGTGCCACCATTAGTAGTTAAAAAAAAAGCTGCGAACTTTGCTTTAGGCAATTATCATATATTCTTATGAGGATGTCAAATATAATATATAATGTCTCCTTGCCCAAGCTGGAGTACAGACTCCCCCTATTATGTCTCCAGTCAGGATGTAAGACACACAAACTAAAAACTGTCAAAAACAAAATTTGCAGATTTGAATAACTTTCAGACTGTCACAAACACCATTGTGATGTACTAAAAGTTCTCAATTAGCTTCTGGTATCATCTAGGCCTTGTTTTACTAAGTACTTTACAAAATCATGAAACATGGATACTGCCCTCTCAACTAAAGTGATTGCTCCTCCTAAGAGAACAAACCTACTTTCTGAGAAGCAGCCGGGAAGGTAACGTAACTTCAAGGAAAACACCATTCAAAAGTACAGCTGGTTAAACAGATTTTTCAAGACTAGGTCCTGCAAGTTTGAACCACCTACCAAAAAAAAGTTATAAATTTCCTAGAAACAGAAGCGATCAAAATGGCCCTAAAAATATTTTCAGGGTGAGGCTAAGAGTACTCGATTCCAGGACACTGGGTAACTCTATCAAACTAAAACAATTCCTCTAGTTATTATTTTATAAAATGCAAAAACTGCATATATCATTGTATACAAGGTACTTAAATTATCTGTAAATTATCTGTTGTGTTTCGTGAATTCATATGATTCAGAGTTTTAGTTGTCTGGTGGCATTCCCCAATCTGGCACCCAAAGATTCCATCCTGTGAAGCAAAAAAATGAAAAGAACAATAAGGTCTGTTTCCCACTGCACAGTCACCTGGTCCGTTGCCCATAATTTGCTCACCCAGGTCTTTTCTTCTTTTCCCCATGATATGACTTCATATATTTAAGAAAAAAAAGAATAAGACTGTTTCTGTTTCCCGTGATCTGCTGCTCCTGAGGATGCCAGTAAAAGGCATTTGAATTTCCACCTTCATAGCCTTCAGGAAATGCATGCTTATGCAAAATCAGTTGTTCAGCCAACTTGCTACAGATTCATTTTGTTACAGCTGACATTGGTTTTGTTACAGCAACAGTTTCAATAGAGCCCACCAAGGACTTCAGCACTTTAGCCCTGAATGCAATTACAGTATCATCATTCATTTATGAATGTCAGTACTGCAATAAAGCCTCATCAGCAGCAACTGTCGATCATGCACCCCTAGCACATTGTTCTCGGGGTGGCTGCCCCCTTCACTCCAACATTGCTTTGCTAATGGAATCAAAACACATT